>NC_049991.1:11509907-11577275 GCF_000003815.2 Branchiostoma floridae | reverse complement strand
TAGCAAAAGTGTACTATGAGCCAAAAAAGGCCATAGAGAGCATGCTATGGAGGCTAACACGCTACGAGGTAGTAGCTGTATCAAATGTTGTCAACAATATTGAACAGTGCTCTAATTACACAAATATTCGAGTGTAGGAGATTCAGACACCAGATACGCGAGGTAGTCGGTGAAGGTCATTTGAAAAGTTTTTGTGTTCTCCCTCTGCGCCAAACTTCTCTTTAATCATCTCCTGCTCAGTCTGTGCAGCGCCACCGGTATCACCATCTCACGCCAGGCAGGTGCTAAATGAGCTGTGCGCCACAGTAAACCGCACGGGTAATGAGAATCATTGGCAACTTGTCAAAGGAGTAACCTCACCTTACTTAAGATTTTACATTGCGGAGGCACGACGCGTATACAGACTGCTGTCTGACTGGGAAGCTGATTGGGACTCACTGTCGCCTTTCAACAGGAGCATTTATGGATAATGGACTGTTGAAAAGTCCTTATCCTGGCAAAATGTGGATTTAGGTGGGATATGGTTTAGATATTTGTAAAGCCTAGGTACCATCCTCCGCAGTTATTACCACTGGCTGTCCATTTTCGCTTACTCATCGTGGTAAATAAGGTTAATTAGGTGGCAGATGGAAGACCCAGCGGTGACTACGGTAATGGTACCCAGGCTACAATGTTTAGTGATTCAAGGTGCAATTTTGCAAAAGCGTGTTCTGTCGTTTCAAAATGGAATGACTTGAGTTTGTACTGTTTTCCAGAAGTGTCATTGCTGCACAGGGTAATCAAGAAAACAGCCATGGGCCAGCCAACCCTCTTCTGCCTGGCGACTATTTGTGTGGCGCTACTCCTGTCCAGCAAGGCCAGCGGACGTGGTAAGTCTTACTTTCCGGTTGGAATCTCGCTGCGACCTAAATTGGATTTGCGTAACCTTTGAGTTTATAATCAGTTTATCATGCAAATTGCAAAGCCAATACTATAAAGACAACAAAAGTAACTAGGCGTAAAAATATTCGTTTTTATCTGTAAAATTCGACGTTGAGCGTTCTATCGAGCCGCTTGGTCACAGCGCGGTCACAGCGAGGTCGCCGTCCTGGTGGATTGTTCAATAAGCAAAGACATTTACTACTTTCTTGACGACATATAACATACTAGGATGGTAGCTACCAGGAGCATCATAAAGCAACAAACCGACGTTCCTTGAATCTTAATTTCTTGATTGCACAGTTGGTACAGACCTGTTTGCCTTGAGTTTTGTATCATACAAAATCATTCTCTCCACTGAATTGTGCTTCATCCCAGCCGCTCGTTACAACTAGCTGTGTGATGTCTCAATGTCGGGGCGGATTGATGTGACAGAGTACGTGAAATAACTATGATTCCTCCACGCTTTTATCTCAGAGCAACAGGAGCCTTCTCATGTAGGATTACCGCAGACCTTTGCAATTGACTCTAATTGTGCGGTTCTTAATTTGTGCTGGCAACACACCATTCATCTCTAATGCAATCTTCCCTTGTCTAATACATCACGCCGACATGTCACAGCTCACAGAATGATGAGCCTTGGGCGGGACAGGGCAATCTTCTGTGTCATGTTGACCCCCTGAAGTAGCGCCATGGGTTCTGACAGTACAGAGGTCTTTATTATTCAAAATTATTTTCCCATGATTAATTCAGCAAAAGACATATAGATAGAAATACACAAACCAAGACAACCATACTGTTTTACTAAACATAAACATACAGAGATATAAACATATAGAGATATAAACACAGATTGGTAATATACATAATGACTAGACAAAGCCGCTGCATTTTAAGTTCTTACTTAGGCCACAGCAAGTATATTGTATGAATGGCATCAGCGTGCATATTGATTTTTGTCTGATTTATGAAATAGTAAGCAATTCTATTGCTTCCAGAGATGATGAACATGACAATACCAAACAGGGGCAAATATGTGCTGTGGTTGCTTTCAGTGCAGTTGAAGAAGTGACACTAATGAGATAGCTGTCGTTAATGTAGAACTGAAACTAATTCAGTAGTTCTCGAGGCGACACTCGTGTAATCAAATCATAGCCTTCAGGTTAGTTTCCAACTACCGCAACATAAAACTACTGTCACTTTGTGCACTACTTAAATACATTGATACGAGTAAAAGTCTAATTGGCTGTTATACCACATCTTGTCACATCAATTCTTTCTACACTTAAGTGTTTCTATTTTGAAAGTTTAGGCATCCTGTTTTTTTTACTACTGTTGATTTTTTTGTTCCTCTGTCACTTCGAATCTGCAGATCTGAGAGTTGGGCATAAAAATTTGCTGCGTTCTAACCATAAACGATAAACTGTGTAACGTAACTTACCACTTGTTCCAGGTGCACAATAGCCTGGGTACCATCCGGAAAGTAGTTCGCTCCAGCGTTCAATATATACTATATACAGTCGCTTCTAGCTCTGACATTCATTATACACTATATACAATCGCTTCTCTGTGGATAGCAGAAGTGAACATAGGAGCGAACTACTATCCGGATGGTACCCAGGGTTAGGTGCACAATGTTCTAAACAGAATACCTAATGACGAAAAGGGATCCGTTACAGGTCATTGACCGTTGATCTTCTGCACCGTCGTTATGTAAAGGTCATTACGGACACGCCGGCTCAGGTCGGATTAGGGTTAACTCGGAGATGTGTTCTGTAAACAGGATGGATCTTATGATCAATACTGTAGATTAACGGCTGACCTTCTAACGAACTCACCTATCCAACTCGCTGACAACTATAGACCGTCTTAAGGTTTCCGGTGGACAAACTACCTTACAGCGAAATTTTTCGTCAGGATAGAGAGATGTTGTTTACAAGAGCTTACTGAACAGGCTAGACAGATTCATTTTAAGGATACCTCAAAACTAATTCGAGAGGGCAAAAATAAAATCCAGCCAAAAATGCGGCAAAATTTCAAATTTGATACCATACAGAGCTGTTGTACAATGCAAAAAGAACTGCAGAACATGGTGTATCATAGGCAATTTTTATTTGTGTATCTTTATTTGTGTATCAAAGTTGATTATTATCGCAGGGGATATGTTGTCTTGTTTTTTTCCTCCTTCTCAGAAAAATATAAATCCAGCTTCAGTTTTACGACAAGTAAGCCCACTCATATGCTGGTCTTTTCAAGGCATCATAACTTGTGAGATCAGAGTAGGCGATTTACAGAAAAAAAAAAACAGGCACAATATAATGAACGCGCGGCCAGATGGCATCCATAGATATAATCAGTGTGGCCCTAGTGCAAGGGGCGATGACCTACAGCACGACCGGGGTTGTTAAGTGGAGGGGTTGGTCTAAAGCCTTTGCTTAATGAAGGGCTTTTAACAGCACGCCTTTACTGTTACGGTAGCTGCAATTATTGCTTGAGAACATGGATTAAAGACATGCCACTGTCGGAACAAATTGATGGTGCCTAATGAAAAGACACTGACGAATTTGTGAGTGGGTGCTTTTAGGCTATTGTTTATCAGCAAAATTACGAAACCAACTTCACATACTCTCAGGAGGGTACATAGCTCCAACTGGCAGGCAGTCTGGGGGATTCACTCTCCTGTTACGGACTTGTGCTGTTCTCGTGAAGTGTTACCAGTGCTTGCACGACAATGTCACTTTTTAAAGCCTGGGAAAGTTCTAATGAAACACCATACATTGCCAACATAGGTAATACGTAACTGAACTGTCAGTATAGTAGGCAGTCATGATCAATGACGCGACGTAGATAAAGTTGAGCCAAAGATACGAATCAATTTATTTTTCATGAGTGTCATAATCATATTCAGGGCTCTATTCCGACTATTAGTTATCTAATGTACCTTGTAATGTAATGTAATCGTACAGCTTCAAATAGCAGTGTCGACTTGGGACATGTGTGTATCATGTTATGATGTTGATGGCGCTAATTTGTTATTTCATTTTAACTGGATTTGTATTACCTTTGTAATCATCAGTTCATTTCGGTCGTTTTTGTTCTTATTTCATTTTTTTATGAGCAGAAAATCCTTAAAATCCCGTGCATTTATAACTGGGATACCGTTTCTACAGAATTGTAGTGATTGTTTAATAGAATATTGGGTAGTGTCGGTTCGGTTCATGTGTACAAGTACCGCATACATTGCAGGGTCCGGGAACGACAGCCTGCTGTACCATCACCTGTTTGACAACTACGATGTAGAACTTCGGCCCGTGGCCGAGAACACTGACATCCTGATGGTGGAGATGGGAGTCGCACTCACTCACATCATCGACATGGTAAGGCGCACAGACACAAATACACACACACAGGGACAGACAAGCAGACACATACACATACATACATCTACACAAACGCGCACGCACACACACGATACATACAAACAATACACACCAGCACACACAATACACACACGCACACACACACACACACACATATATATCGATACACCCATACTCACGCACGCACGCACGCACACACACACGCACACACACACACACACAGTACACACATAATGACACATGCACACATAATGACACACACACATACATCACGATCCTACCTACCTACCTAATCCTCTTCGCTCCCTTTGGTGGAGCATAAGGCACTGACGAACTTCTTCCAGTCCTTCCTATCTTGGGCCATCCATCTAACTTCATGCCAGGTCTTACGTGCTGCCTTCATCTCCCCTTCAACCGTCCTTCTCCAGGTCCCTAGAGGCCTGCCTCTGCTTCGCTTCCCTTGAGGGGTCCATTTGAGGGCGACATAAGGGTGTCTGTTTTTGTGCATACGCAGCACGTGCCCCAACCACTTCCAACGTCTGCGTTTTATTTCCTCCACGATGTTGGGAATTCCTGTACGTTCGGCAACCTCCTTGTTGGAGACTCTTTGCTCCCAACGTACGACTTGTAGTGTTTTGCCTGTCTCGTACATGGTTCGCACATTCCAGGCTGCAATTCTAAGTAGTTGTTGGGGTGTTGCCAAGGACTCCCTCAGAACGGAAACTTCCTCTCGGCTTTCATTTCCACTCGTCATGTGGGGTTCTGCCCCAGTCCTCAGTTCCACGCCCGAAGAAGAATAACTTTCTAAGTTCGTCAGCGTTTCAGTAGCACTGCAACTTTCACGTGGCGGGATGCTGACCCAGCGCACAACCTTCTCTCTTTCACATCCGGGCTTGGGACACCGGCAAGGGCGGAGTTGGATCCTCCATTTGGCGACTACCCAATTTCCACCCCATCATTCGAGGTTACAGAGTAGGAACTTGCCACCTACCCCAGGACAAGGAAATTGGTACATTCGGGCCCTCACACCACGACAAGGCTGGAGGATCGGGAGCCGATGTTTGGGCTCCCAGTGAGGGATACATCACGATACCTTAGCTTAATTCTGAAGCAACTTATGGAAGTTGTGCAACGACCTGTCCTGCTGGACAGTTAAAAATTTCTTTATTTTTGCCTACCACAGCGAAATAGCGTAGTAAAAGTATGCCTCGTTTTACTTCAAGCAAATCATCACACGGTCGCATTAAATCCAAGAAAAATGCTGATGTTGTAACAATCCTTTCCTGTGAAGACCGAATCTCAGCCCCTAAGTGGGACGTTCGATAAAACAGCGTGAGTGCAAAGTGAATCCTCCCGGGACCTCCTTCTACCGACATATTTTCGTTAACCATTCGTGAGGAATAGGGAAAATCTCTTGAAGTGAAACACAAGGATCCTTTGATCCATCCATGGCGTCCAGTTGTCGACCATTCTATACTCATTTCCATCTAGAGTTGTCAGAGATGTATAGATACACATAGTTTATTGTATTTCTGTCATCAACACATTGACAGCACACAAGCAATTCAGAAAGATGATGCCGCCAAACTTTCCTTTACGAAAATTCACATTTTACAAACCACGTCCCGTCAAACGTAGGTTATTTCACACCACATTCCAGATAATATATGTAGTTGGCATCTATAACTATTTTACCGACTTTCAATAGACTGAAGTTCCATCAGGTCACATATTTTCCGACTCAGTAGTTCCTAACCTCTGAGACCCTACAGTCATAATTTCCACTTTGCCTACCGATTATGTGTTATGGTGCAGCCTATCTCATTAGAGATCAAATCTCTGCCGGGATACTTTGTGTAAAATATTGCTTTGAAAAAAACACTGCTTGTAGTGTATCACATCTTTTTGGTCACACAAAGAAGCTGGCAGTAAATCATTAAGAAAAATTATAGACACGATGGACGACTAAATTAATTGTTTAGCCGTGATATAAGCAGTATAGCTGATAGCAATTAGGATTTTACCATGGTCAGTATTGGCCAAAGGAGACCATATATATGTACCAACCAAACAGGGAGATTTGGGTGCATCAATGGGGAGACTAGCGTGGTTAGTGTACGGGGGCTAACCAGACTGATACTCAGGTTAGGGGAGACAACTGACTGGGGGAACGCCCCAGCTATAGATTCCAAAGGCCAAATCTCTAACCATGTCGGAACAATGCTCCTCTGTCTTGGACTTCGAAACCAATTCACCACCTGTCTCATATTCTAACTGATATCAATCGATTTTCATCTTTTTCAGCACGAGAAGCACCAAACCTTGACCGCCAGCCTGTGGCTGACCATGGTAAGCTCCACCGTTGTGTAAGAGCCTGATTAAACACTGTTATTCAATTGCACAAGAAGATTGAATGTCATGTTACACTGATAAGATTACCCAGACAGAGACGTATCAGGGCAGGTTTAATAACTGTTGCATTCTGATTTATCACCTGGATGCAAATTGGCTTCTAGAAGCCTCTCTGGGATAATTAGTATAGATGACTTGCTGCAGTGTATCCTGCCGGTATGATCTGATCCATTGGCATTGTCACATGCATAGCATAAAATAGTTCCCATATGACCAGTTAGCCAGTTAAAAAATTACAGTACTAGCTCATGGTGCTCTGGTGAATCTTTTTGCTGGACTCTAGCCAGGAAACCTTTCATCATTATAAACTGCCAAATGCCTCATGTTTTCCATCGGCCAGGCTGTCACTCACACAGTCTTAAGACATCACAACAAGTGACAACTGTGGGACTTGTTCCCGAACCTATAGATATCGGGATTCTACATTCGTTTATCTGGCAACTTATAATACTCCAAAAAAGAAGAGTCAATTTGCAGGAAACAAAGGGAACTGGAAGAAGCATACAGTCGCCTGCGTTGCAGCCTAACCATGATGATGATTATGATTATGATGACATGCAGTTTAAACTATCATTCAGAGAACTAAACATCGACGCAATTGTTTTGACAAGCATTTTGCGGTCCATTTCCAACTTCATACATCGCTCGAATGTTTAATAATAAGTTCTACTGTTGGAATTGCTATGATATAATAATAGATGAACTTGCTGTTTACGCTTTAAAATGGGGCCTGTTTCTACGATATTAGTAATGTACTGGGATAATACTAACTTGGTATCTCGGATAGACTTGTTGGTGGACGTGCTGTGCATACTGTTTCTTTGACACTTGCTCATCGTTGATCATTTCCCAGGGCTGGAATGACACGCATCTTCAGTGGAGTCCAGAAGAGTTCGGCAATTTTAAAACCATCACTGTACCTTCTCCGAAGGTGTGGATGCCCGACATCGTGCTGTACCAGAAGTAAGTCATCAGCAAATCTAGTATCTAGCTTTTGCTGACGTATAGGAAAATGTCCTATCTGTACTGCGTAAAAGCATATTCTCCATAGATGGTATCGATACAATCACAATAGGTGAAGGTTATCTATATAATATGCATTACGTATTGCTTTGAAAATTGATGACAGCTATCTTCTTCCTTGCACCCTTACTCCAGTGTGGATCCGTACTTTGACGGCTGGTCGCACCGAGAGACGTACGTGAAGATCCACGATAACGGGTACGTGCTGTGGGAGGTCCCGGCCGTCATCGTCTCCTCCTGCCACCTGGACGTCTCCAACTTCCCGTTCGACACGCAGGCGTGCCAGCTGAAGTTCGGCCCGTGGATCCACAGCGGCTTCGAGTTGGTGATGCGGGCCATGGCTGAAAACGGCAGCCTGGAGGGCTTCATACAACACCCCGAGTGGCGAGTCTTATATTTCAAAGCAACAGCTAACATGATCTGGTACGGCGAAGACTTCAACATCGGAACTCCGTACGCTGACGTCACCTTTACCCTCGGGCTACAGAGGAAGTCCACGTTCTACGTCTTTAACCTGCTGTTACCGTGTCTCCTCCTGACCTTCATCATGGCCGTGACCTTCTTCCTGCCCATCAACAGCGGGGAGAGGTTGTCCTTCGGGGTGTCACTACTCCTGTCCATGGTCGTCTTTCAGCTCGTCATCACCGAGGTTCTGCCGGAATCAGACAAACTGCCCTGGATTGGTAAGTTTGATAGTCCATCCCAACATAAAGTTAATCCAATGGAAATATGTCATTTTTCCAAGTAGAGTAGCAGAGAGCTGCATATCTGACTGACATATCGTCTGTATTTTCTTTTACAATGAGTGGCGCCATGGCTCACAGTATAATAGTGACCTTGTCTATGACCGACTCTAATGCTGTACTCAAAAGATAATGGGTTTGTCATTTGGCACAGCGATGCATCTCTTTTATTAATCATTAAGACAGTGTTGATGGCCGTTATAATTACTAGTTACACTAGTTCTACCATTAACACCACACCATCACTTCTCTTCGTGCAGGTCGGTACGTGATCATCACCATGATCCTGATGTCCTTCTCCCTGGCAATGACCATCTTCGTCATGCACGTGTGTGACTGTACCGTGTCGGTGGAGCCCCTGCCCAAGTGGGTCCGCGAGGTGATGCTCAAGCGGCTGGCCAAGGTCATGCTGATGGGGGATCTCTCCAAGAACCTACGGACAATCGAGACGGACGACTCGTCCTCAAAGATTGAGCTGGTGAACGACATCTCGGACCTTACTGACACCTTGTACGCCAACAACAGCAGCGTGCACTGCGGACTGCAGAAGGACGTCAAACTGACGGACTGGTACGCGTTCCAGACCAAGATGACCAGCACTCTACACGACATCGAAAGGAAAGTGAACGACGTACTAGACATCATGCGGCATCATCAAAGGCACAGAGCTTATGAAAAAGAGTGGAGAAGTCTTGCAAAAGTGCTCGACAGAATCTTCCTCATCATGTACATATTGGTGGCCGGGGCCTGTCTAGTCAGTTTCGCGTCCAATACTAGTAACGAGCCAGGATGATTGGAAGTTAAAGGTTACAACATTAGTAAAACGTTTTACCAGGGAAACTGATGTTCGCGGGTTGGCTTGCTACTATATCCTGCGAATGTCGTGGGCCAAGCTACAGACGGTAGTAAGGAGAAGGTCCAGGGATACACCAATGCGGCTAATGTTTGGGCGTCTATAGTTTTTCGAGTTGGATAGGCTTAGGTCTAACGCCCCTGTAAGATGCTTGTGTAAGCTTAAGGGCCCTTGGTTAGCACGCAGGCCTGCTAAGTCCGAATGACAAAGAACTGCTATTACTTAAATTTTAGGCCATTGGATCAAGACCCTATAAAGGTATCTCACTTGACCTCACATGCCCTATGCCGTGTGTTGTGCTGATAACGATACCTGTAATAGTAGACCACCGTTTTTGCAAACTTCTTGACACGATATTCATTGTTTGATTTATAGCCGCGGCAAATCCACCTTAACGGCATCAAAACCGACGGTAGCGACCTGAGATCTATTAGATAAGCGATATGCAAACGGCTGATCAGGGTTTAGTCGTGTTTTCTTTCCTGTTTGGCAGCTAGTATAGATGTTTTAGGGGCACGTTTCACAAAATACAACAGACGAAAACAGCCCATTGTATAGATCGACTTGCTGTCATGTCGCAATATAGTTTTATATGATAAAACAATGAATGTGTGTATATAGCAATGTAAGATATGGTGTCAGCGCTCCAAGGCGTCTCGCCTTACTGTGCATCCATTAAGCTATTGGGTATATAATTGGATACATTCATAATTTACACTATACATCACGTAATCTCGGTAATGTGAATATCGACTTCTGCAACGTTAGCGTTTATCACGGACATTGATAAAGTAGTGACCCATTGTGCTGCAATAATATGAAGCACCGTGCCTTCCTAAACAAGCACTTACAATGTGTCCTTTATAAAACTCTTTTTTCACTACCCATGCCGTACTGATGAACTATTAGCATGATTTCAAACAGTGTTGTCGCAAATACGTAAAGTTGTCATCCTCAATTGAGGGGGGAGCACAATCTGTGGAATGCAGCTTTGCTCGGTTCACGTTACTAATAGGATATTTAATGCATGGTGTGTTCTATTTGAGTGACGATGTTAGCCACAGTATTTTACTTGACGCAGCAAATGTCACTATATCTCCAGACATGACACCATGCAGAGGTGCTGCAGGTAGCTAGGCCGGTACTAGCTCCCGTTTTAGGGTACTGGGCAGTTCTTATGCTATCAAAGTGGAAGTATATAGATCCCCATTGGTTAACAGTTATCAGTACCCTTCGGAATAACACATCACTTAACTTGTACATCAGTACCATAACTATAAATATTCCGATTCATACAGAGTTTGCTATCGATCTCGTTGTTAAATGAAACAAAAATTATCGTCTTAGAAAACCATGCTAACTTCATTGAATTTGTCTCCGTATTTCGCTGGCAAGAAGAATCTTCCGCTGTTCCGATTACCACAATTTTCTGAACTAAACAAATGTGATTAATAATTCCATCTATAGACAATGCAGAGCTTACATAGAAATGTTACACCACTTACTGTACATGTATATATGAGATACTATAGATGATTACTAATAAAGCTGTTTGATGGTACTGATGAATCCTATTTTGTCTTTCTCTTTATAAACCAAATGAAAGGCGTAGATAATACATTAACAAGTACAGGACATGGTAATAAAGCAGAAGCACTGTTACAGTAATATAAGAATCTTACGTACTAATGTATCTGCAATGTCCAATGCGAACTACTAGTATGAAGTACATCTTTTCGCTTCTTAAGACAGTTGTGAATATACGGAAGGACGAAACTTATAGTACGTTTATCTGATCAGTTATTGACTACTCATCATGACCGTCCGGGGACTGACACTTATTGTTATGACGTGTGACATCCAAGTCCCTAGGTAGGTCCCATATCGATTACAGTGAGTAGATTCAGAGCAATATCACATAATGAGTGTCCAATGTGAGGGGTAATTGACGAAGCAGTGCTGTACATGTATTTTGTAGAGTAGCGGATGATTAAATTAGTAACATTGGCTTGTTCACTTGGTGGGTCAATAGCCTAAGTACGAATTGAGTTTGGCGTAGGCGGCAGTATCGTGTAACAGGCCCTGATGTAAATATATTGATACTACGGATGAAGTCATTCCCACACGAACAAAGTCGATTAAGGTGGTATCTCACAGCACTTGGGGCACCAGTGCATCACTGTGGGGTTCGAAAGATTACTCAACGAATTTCAGAGATAAAGAAGGAGTAAAGTTTCTTACGTATTAGGTATTTTGTTGTCTTCTAAGTCATACTTTTACATATAACGAAATATCTAAATTATGAAAAAAATCGGCGAAAATAACAAAACAGTGCCGCAGTGACCGAACCCCGCAGTGCCGCACCGGTACCCCAGGTGCAGTGAGATACCACCTCTACAAACACCATGACAATGATGGGCACAGACTATACCAACGGTAATGTCCTCAACAGATGAACTATTCGTCCAACATACTACTACTAGATACTGAGAAGACAAACGCCACTTACAGTATTCACAAATTAATTGTATGGGGAAGTTCCCATAGCTCTTTTTGACAAGCACAATGAGCAGTGGACCATGGCGTATTGTCCCGTTCGGCCCTTTCCAGTAGAGTGTATGTTGGGCCGGGATTGGAACTTGCGACTTCATGGTCTACAGTCAACGTAACTAACCACGCATGCCACAGGTACTTGCGATTTAGACAGATCGTCGTACAACAGGGCCTGGGCGACAGGCACGGGGTGGTTTTGACCACTGCACTGTTAACTTTGTGATCCTAATCGGCTAGCTCAGAACCAAACGAACCGTTCAATCATGTTTGATGCATACGTTTTCTGTGGGTTTCAAACGGCCATGTGCAAAGTTAGATAAGACCGATACTGTACTGTAGTCATTACAGATTGAAAAAAAAATCCATACTTGTTCTTGGCCTCTTTACGTAACAATCTCACCCTGTGTATGGTTGCAATTGACTTTAACACGGATTCTGATTTGGTGTACTTGAAAAATGAGTGCAGTTGGAGATGACAAATGTACGTACATAAGGCATATAATTACACTCTTGCAAATTACATTAGACCAAGTTTTATCTACATTGTATTTGATCACTTAGGGTTCCCCGTTGGTCTGTTCTGACACGATGACATCGTGATATTGATGTTGGACTGGACGGCTGCGTATGTCCGGCACATGTAAGACATATTGTTCACTCTGCACTCTGCTGTTATTAGCTATCAGGCCATGTTATGATTTACGTTTGCGCTCGGACCTACAATTGATTGTTCTCTACGTGGCTGCCAAAGTAATCGACACCAGGGATTGGGAAAAGTGAAAACAAGAACGATCGGCGTCCGAGAACTTGACAATCGGTCTAGATGAAACAGGAGGATCGAACACTTTAATTACTTACTGTAGAGACCATATGGCCTCAATTTCTGCCGGGTCTCCCCTAAACCTAGCATCTTGGCTCAATGTTCAGCCATGTAACCATGATGTATCTAATCCCATTGGTATTCTTAGGGGTGTTGCGTATTCAGCCGAGCTGTGCAATGATGTATCTTGTAGTTTGGCTTGTTCTAGGTGATGCACTGTGTGCCTTTATCAATTTAAGTACGGGTAAATGGTGTCTTTAAGTACACTAAGAATCAACATAATCTATACAACGTGATTGAATAACTGTGAAAAAATCAAGTTTTGTGAACCTTTTGGCCTGGAATATGCGCATTTGTCTTCTTCTTCATCAATTTTGTCTTCTGCATTTTTGTGATCTACACGTAATGTGGCCATTTCTAAGGGAAATTAGAACCACATTACCAAGTGTACGTACATAATTAAATCGTCATGATAGCAGAAAGAAAGAAAGAAAGAAGGAAGAAGAAGAAACATTTTCTCCTATCGGGAAACATAATTACCTGACGGAGCAGCGACACCGTATTGTCTGTAAGTGCCGTCTAGCGACTCATGTATGCATGACACCTGCTTAAGTTTGTTCAAGCAATGACGCAAATGGGCGACAGGTATGTTGAATTGGATGCTGTGCAATGTCACTAAGAAAGAATGGATCTTTTCTGATGGTCTCTTCTTCGCATCATAACATGGGTGAAGCAGGGGTATACTTGGTGACGCCCTGTCAGACCATATGGGCTAAGTATTGATAAATATAAGCACAACACAACTGTCTCGTGCGATACTAGCGATCGCTGGATTTGTTTGCACCCGGGATCACGACCAGGACGTCAGCAGATTAGATCACTACTTGATATTCAAATTAGCACAGATTAATATGTAAATTAATGTCTTGCCTTCCACCAGCCTTTTGTCTGCTGGCGTCACCGTGGCATCTTTGCGATTGCGCGTTTTGTGACCTTCACTTTGTACAGACACTGGGAATTCCTCCCACATCTACAGCCTACTGTACCTGCTGGGAGCATTTCGAAATCATTCCTGCGGAAAACTATTTCATCTTACCTCATAGCCACTTCGTAGGAGCCGACTGTGCAATCTAGAAGCTTAAGCTGGCAGGGTCATCGTCGTGTCGTTTAGTACCTGGACGCTAGAGGCTATAGCTACCTGCAGGTGCACTAGGTAAGGTTGATCATTCAGGCATAGATCTTCTTCTTCTTCTTGTTGAGTGCCCTCAATCTTTAACGTAGATTATTATGGCACTTTTGGGTGAGCGCTGATGCCGGTGCGGACTGAGACTGAGGGTAATCCTGTGCAATACCTTAAACCAAAATCGTAATCCATATACCGTTCCATATCATTCAGTCATCTCCTCATTCAACGATTCGAAACTAAGCCACACGACATACGCAACTGATTCACACCAACTCACCTGCCTGCCAATATGTCCAGCTCAGCTGCTGGTAGCCAACTGTCCTTCTACTCATGCAGTCTCTGACTCATTCAGATTATGTCCTACCTAGAGGATGAACAAACAAACAATCCCCGTGATCGCAGAACGCGAGGAAGCTTGAAAACTTCTTCACCTTTAACTCCTATGTCCTAATCGCACCCAATCAAATGCAAATGTTTTATGGATCAGTGAGGACCCCTAGCGATTCAAGTAGTATTTGCCGCTGTTCTGTGTAGGTTTGCCTGAAATGATACTTTTAGCCGTTAGGCGATGCTTCTGTTCCGCATGCAAGATAGATCCAATTAGTTTTAGCAACTTGGATGGTGATTGGTCCATTGGACGAAATGGATTGTCCAAAAAAGGAAAACGTTTCTATGTCTTCTGTTAACCGGGAAACATGTGCGTCATAGATACTGAGAAAGGGAACACAACGAGAATAGATAGTCTGATAAATAATAGTATTTGAGCAGCTCATTCATGAAGATTAAACACGGTGTTGTTGGATGTGACCCATGACTTATGAATTATTTTTGTAGTCGTCATCATGTGGGAAGGCTTGGTGTTGAATGGATAATTTAGGAGGTCAAGTCGAGTTTGTCCTGCAGGCCCTGCAGACGGTTATGCCAGCCGTCGAAGCGACCATCTACAAAATTTCAAAAGTTCCCAGTTACGTAATCGAACGAGTACGTATGCACACGAGGATGGAGGTCATTCATGTATAAAAGTCTGTACGTTTTACACGAATTTGAATTCGTAGAATTCATTCGATGAATAGACAGTACTCTCATGAGAATGACCCATGCATCCTGTTTGGACATCAACAACCACTCTATAAAATCATACGCTGCACGATTATTTTCCTCGGAAAATTTTAAGCTTCCAATCTAAGCTAACAGGCTAGGATTTGCAGGACGTATTTGATACTGCACTACTGTTGTGCTGTACACGTTTGACTTTAATCCTCACCTTGTAAACAATTTACAAGTATATCATCAAGTAGTACATTTTTGTATTTGGGGAGCGATGGTGATTTCCATAGAACCACGTTAACGTTACTTAAAGCCTTTTGATTAAACGACGATAGGAAGCATGTTTTCCATGTTTGCTTTGTGTATTTGACTCAGCTAGTTGACATCATTGGTTCTTCAATATTCATATGATAAGATTTACTGCGCACGAGATTACCATTGACAAGGGCTACCGATAATGGGTCTAAGTAGAACGGATCTCTTCCGCTAAAATCTTATCGGAAAATATTGAAAGGCAAAACTTTACTTGCAACGATGCCACATAAGAAGATCTAATGAGATTATACCCATACCTTTAGACCGAATTATTCATTCAATGCCGTAGATTATAATCTGTATTAATCCGCTGGGTTATATCGTAAAGGTAACAGCTGTGTCACCGGGTTATATTGAGTTATAAAATGACATGTAAGAGAAAACCCATCCATCAAGCAGAGTTGGGAATCGTTTAAAGGCCTTTTACTACTTTCAATGAAACTCTAGCTTAAGATACATCTGCGTACTTTTTAACGAAGATTTCGTGATACTCAGCCTGATGATCAGGCCTTCATTAGATCATTTGTACAAAACAAATGATGGATTTATTGATCCGTGAGAGAATGTTTAACACAAGACAAAGAGCGCTTCACCTAGCATCCGTTGCATGCTCCCAACGGGGCTAGTTTTTTTCGGAGGAAGGGGGTGGAGATGGTTTGCGATGTTAATTTTTTATGCATAAGAGAACCTAGCCAAAGTTAGAAATCGTGAACCAGCGCCCTCAAAAAAACAGCCCCGTTCGAAGCCTGAAACCTAGGCTACGCTTCACCCGTGAATGTAAACCTAACATATTTCGTGTATTTGACGAATAACGATTCTGAAAACACAAACAGGAAGTCGTTGTCAAAGCAGTTTGAACCCAATGCTTCTGTCTCCTTACCGAGCTGTGCTGACAGAGGACACCTGTTCCCGTGACTCACACACTACAGATTACGGCTAATTGAGACGCATCGCGATGCAGTTCATCATCTTCCTCACTACTTACGAGTCATCCCCGTCCCCTGGGTGGGCTCTGATTCAATTTACACTTTTATTAGGCCAGATATCAGAGAAAAAATTACAATAATGTCATTAGGTTTCTTTTTTCATGGACGATGGTGGGTAAAAGTGCATCTGTGGAAAAGTCCATCTCCCTTTAATCCGATGGGGGTGGAAACCACAGTGACCATAATAGAGGGATAGAGTGTAAATCATTCTGATGATCACTTACGCTCAGTAGTCGACAAAACTTCACAAATGCTAGAACGGTTGCTGCTTTACATTAGTAGCAAGGATGTTAACGTCATACTAACAGCAGAAAGACCCACAGGACTGTAAGGCGCCGACAGAATACTTGTCATGCTGTCCACGTATCGCGACAGTCCTTACCAATCCTTAAGTGCATCCATTAAACATCCGTCTCTGAAACTTTTACCTGAAGCAATGTGTGGGTAATGGAAACTCACAGTGTACTCGTACCTAACACCGTGCACGCAATCAAGCCCACCATATCCCTGGTGCTCAACTACCGGATACGCAAATGCACTATCGTTCTATCCCTGATACCCTAAAACTTTCCTCATTCATGTGCTGTAACTATATTTTAAACAGTTCTTTTGATCCTAACATAACAAATTGCACCATTGTTCTATTCCTGATGCTGAACCGCAGTCCCAAAATGTGTTCTGTCCCACGACCCTGTCCCTGGTGCTAAGCCGCAGTCCCAGAATGTGTTCTGTCCCACAACCCTGTCCATGGTGCTGAACTTCAGTCCCAAAATGTGTTCTGTCCCACAACCCTGTCCCTGGTTCTAAACCGCAGTCCCATAATGTGTTTTGTCCCACAACCCTGTCCCTGGTGCTGAACCACAGTCCCAGAATGTGTTCTGTCCCACAACCCTGTCCCTGGTGCTGAACCGCCGTCATCGCATATACATTGTCACTGTCCTTTCCTTGGTGCTTGAAGACGGTCCCCCGATGCGTGCTGTCCCATTGTGCTATTTCTGGTGCTAAAAAGCCGTCCCACACACATACTGCCTGGTGCTGAAACACCGTCCCTGCACGTACACTGTCCAATCGCACTGTCCCTGGTGCTGAATCACCGTCGCCACACATGTCCTGACAAACTGTCTTGTCCATGGTGCTGACTAGTCCGTTTGCCTTATCCCTGGTATTCAACTACCGGCTACGCACATGCATTGTCCCATCGTCCTAACTCTGCTGCTCGAAAAACTTCTTCGCGCATGTTCTATCACACCGTACCTGTCCCTGGTGCTGAACCACAGTTGCCACACATGTGCTGTCAGATGTGCTGTAACACCGTCCTCATACAAAAAAGTCCCCGCTGTCCTGTCCCTGGTGCTGAACTATCATCACAACGCATGAACTGCCAAACTGTCCTGTCCTTGGTGCTGATTCGTCGCCCCCAAGTGTGCAAAATTCCGTTGCCCTATCCCTGGTACTGTCCCCACATATGATACACTATGCCACCGTGCTGTCCCTGGTGCTCAAAACCCTTCCTCACAAACGTGCTGTCACACCGTCCTGTCCCTAGTGCTGAACCAAAGTTACCACACACGTGTTGTCACACGCCTTCTCCCTGACCTTGAACTTTCGTTAAGTTTTCCCCCCTCTTCGTCAGACATCCATGTTCGTTAGTTTTTCAACAAGTAGTGAAACACGATTCTTGCCAGTTAACGAATCTGACAGGTGTTATGGACCGTGACGATTGCCCCAGATATAGTATCCTCCCTTCCTCCCTCACAACCAATGATGGGTACGCCCTAAGTTATACCAACGCCACGCACTGCAGCAGATTTAGACAAACCATGCCTCGTTTGTAGCGTTATTAAATTCTATAATCACAAGTACGGAGGGCATGGCAATTACACCGGTGAACCTGACCCACCATTAATCATGCATGTACCCGCTTATGACTACATTGCTATATTCTACTGCTTGGCAAAACATGATTATGTGTTTCCAAAGGAGATTGGATGTTCCAGCTCTTATAATCATAGACAAAGGGGCACCATTTCAGACAAGTGATTCTGATGTACAACCGCCTACAAGTAAAAAAAGGGCCTTCTGGGATAATTGAGCGCCCACTAACACAGATGTTTATCTTCCTTTAGTCCTGCTAACAGCTTGTTTGAACCTTTTCAATGACTAAATCTCATGTTGAATCTCAGAAAGCAGCACAGGGCCCCGTTACAGCGGGATCAATGCCACCAAACCCTGCTGTACCCCATGTCTGCATAATGCGGGCTGACGGCACGTTTACCCGGGAATAATTCATCTTTTCTAAGGTGTAGTTCTGACTGTGAGAAGATTTCAGAGCAGTGGATCTGAATTTCTCCCTTGAGTTTACGACATATGGAATGTAGCCCGCAGATGTCGTGATTTATGTAGTGGACGGGAAGAGGATATACAATGGGCGGGGTCCCTCCTGTGGTTGATACACGCAAAGTGGGTGCGTGGAAGGCGGCAAATTGTCTAGATGAAGAGGTAATAGTCATTGTGCTGTTGGCCCAGGGGAGATCATCAGGGCAAATAGCACCATTCACGTCCCTCTGAGACTGCTTTTTGGCTTGTAATTACGCAACATAACAATCCCATTGGACTATTTTTTCTGTTACCCACGAAACTGCAAAATCCGGAGCAGATAAAAACATAATAGTATTTCGTAACGAACGTTCATACAAAAATTGCTAGCGCAGACCGTGCAATGCTTATTTTATGCAATCAAAACAAATTGCTACGTTGGAAGTGATCAAATTTGATCTACAAGAGTATATATATATGTATGCCAAAGTTCACTTAAGATTTCTGATATAATTATCAGGGGTTCCTAAACAACCCCCTGTGTGGTGAAATGGTACATCCCTCAACAACGAGGGCGGTGACGGGAAATCTGTGAGTCCGTTGCAGTTGCGACAGCGGTGCGTGCGAACGGTGGTGAGCTTCGGCAGGAGCGATGTACGGACTCACGGCAACACGGACCGGTACTGCTGACAGGACCATGGCGACAACAAAGTAGAGGACCAAGATTCTTAGCTGGAGATAGTAGAGACACTTGGAGGAGCATCTTAGAACCTCCTGGTGTAGGGTCGATTAGCCACTACGACAGTTCTAGACTGTTCTGTTGTGCTACAGTTGTCACTGTTACCGTTTCCGTGAGGTGAGAGAGAATCACAGAGTTGACATGGCCGAGCAGCAGGAGGACCACCTGGACAGTCCCCACAAGCCTCCATCCCGCCGCGGGTCGCACCGAGGGTCCTCCCAGCAGCTGGAGGTGCCCCACGGGCACCCGGCGCGCCGCTCGCTCTTCCGCAGACGGAGGCGCAACTCCAAGGTGAGCTTAGAGTACCGGAAAGTACCCCAATGGGCGGCCTGTGGAGTGCCTTGCTACGTGATTTGTCCCATTGTTGGCGGGTTCCTGTTCCTGGCAGTCGGAGGAAGTTTCATTGGTGTTGCCATTACTCTGGTGGGTAAGAATGGGTTCTTCCCCACCGTCATCACCGGACCTCTCATGATCTTGATAGGCCTGGTACTGTTGTCCACCGGTATCGCCTGGTGCCGGAAGGAGCGTAGAAATAGGGCGAACACCGACCGGGCGGCGACCGGCGGCGACGAGGAGGACGGAGCTGCTCAGCCCAACGGCTCGCCCCAGTCCCCGGCAGCGGAGCAGGCCGTGCCTCTGGTTCGTGTTTCCCCCGGAGACAAGCCTTCCGAACCCGCCAACCCTGATGACGTCATCATCGCCGACCCGAACAGCCCCAAGCCTGACCCCAGCCCAGCCAGGTGTGTATTTTGTATTTATCTTCATGAAACGGTAAAACACGGAATATTTTGTCTATATCTCAGTTGACAGCAGTAAACTTTCTTCGCAAAAACGGCGCCTCCTTACGGTACGGTTGGTATTGCAACCCTAACCTTCAGAACCATGCCCTTTGTGACATACTAGTAGATAAAATCGCGGGGAAAGGTTTCTGCTGCATTCCAGTATAGAAAGACTTAGCCCGAGAGTGATATTACTTCACATAACATCAGCATATAACAGGTGCTGTTGGTCAAATGTTCTAAATTGTCACTGATGTAAAAGTAATTAAAACAACTGCAATGACAGTGGACGTACTAATTAGCAAAGCGAGCAGACTTAGTGTATGCTGATATCTGGGCTATACCGGCACTTCTGTCTCGCTTGGCCATTTCTGCCTACCCGCATTGACATCTTAGCAAGACATCTGTATACTATACAAACCTCCCATTGGCTAAAGTTTGACGCCAGCAGAAAAAGGTGCCATTTTTCATTTCTCTATAGCTGGCGAGTAGGATTTATGAGTAGCTGAAGGCAAGAAGCTTTTAGAAAGAAGCTCCTTGATGAAGACGACACCTTTTTGGCAACTGTGTAGTCTCTAGATCTGTTTTGATCTTAGAATCTTCCGTCCTCCTGTGCTAGTCTGGGTAGGGAGAAAGTTTGATCATTGCCAAAGTGCACCGTTCTGAGACCAACAGCACAGCACAAACTCATTATTGGTAAAAAGAGGATCATCCATGTTTATGTGCGCCCCGATTTCCGATATGATCACTACGCAAATAGAAAGATAAGTGAAAAGGTTGGATCTCCACAGATCAATATGGCTGCAACCGGTTTGACTGGAAACTTATTCCAATAATCAATCTGACTGCAACCGGTTTGACTGGAAACTTATTCCAATAATCAATCTGACTGCAACCGGTTTGACTGAAAACTTCCATTCCTACAGAAAGGCTTACTTTCTAGAGTAGATTTATTACGATATAGTCATACAGGACACGCGTAGACGCTCACACGGGTGCATAAATACACACGTACCCACCCAATCCGCACAACTCCCCAGTCATAATACTGAACAACTTATTCGAGTCGGCTGCAGACGTCCAGATGAAATCTCGGCTATTAGCTCCTGAGTCCATAGAATAGTGGAAGTGACGCCGTAAATCCTAATGGTATCGACCACGGACATGTGGCTCAGGTACAAATCAAGTCAAAGGCCATGGCGTTACTTTGCAGGCTGAATTGATTATTCGGCGCTCTTCTCAGTGTATTCACAATGCTGTGCAGTATATACTACGTGTGCTGAGCGAACGTACATTTACCATACAAATAATGGGATTTGCGTAACTCTTGGTTGTATAATTGCAAATAATGTAACGCGAAATGTAAAACATTATTTAAAAAGCTTCTTTGTATAGATATATGAATTTCGTTGAGCGATCTGTCAAATCCTGCAGAAAATGAGGTGCGCTGCGGTAAATGGCACGATTATCATAAGCAGTTTTCTATGCGGAAAAACACATTTGGAGCTGTCATGGTTAGACCTGATTTACGTACGCTGGTTGATCCCATCTGTACGGCTACATGATGAATGTTTTGTTGTGATGTACGCTGTACACAGATATATCATGTTGGATACACGTACATGTAACTAAAGCTTTAGTAACGTGGATTTGAACGACATAACATCATGTTATCTGAAGATGGAAATGATTTTCGGAGTTGATATTGATACCTCACCTTTTGCCATTAACTCAATTATTGTAACAGAAATATATACATAGCATCAGCGAACGTTTACCACGGATATAATTTCATCAATGTCATGATAATACTCGTGAAAATACCAAAAAATCTGCGAGACTGGGAGGCATTATGCGGTTGAATATTTGACTGAAAACAAATTTGAGAAACCCTGCTGTTATCAAGACTAAGTAATGAAATGACGAAGGCAACAGACTTTGCCCAATTATCGAATTCTATGTACAGACAAAAAAACAGGAATCTCTCCTGAAGGATAACATATTTAACGAGAGTTCGTTCCATGTTCCAGTCAGCGAATGGACCGACACAGCTTCCTCTCCGCCATCCCAGTATCTGTTTTCTGTCTGCATTTTATACATGCCATTTATCGATTTTCTTGGCGGCACGAGCACGGAATATCGAATGTGAATATGTATCGCAGATGTTGATAACCGTTCACATCTAAAGAGATATTTCCTTAATATCATTTTGATAGTGTAGCCTCGGGCTTCGTTCCATTGAACTGACGTAACCTCTTTTGAATATCGATCTATTGACCCGCACGAAACCTTAGATGTGGAGATTATATTACTATGATACACGTGTCCCTATAGACATACTGTAATCCTAAAAGTCGCCATTACTCCGGCACAATCAGACAATAGCTTCCTCTTGTCGGCCTTCTAGACCCTGGTACCCAAGGTGCCTCTTGAATTATTCAGTGATGTACTTCTTCAAATCAAATGAAAGATGACCCGAGAAAATCCCCCTCGTGCTCAGCTGTTCTTCATCCGTCATTAATGCCGACAGTTTTATTTGCTTACAATCGATCTGAAGATGACCACATCCAATTTTCTATGACGTAACGTATACCTGTCCACCAATACTGGTCACCGTCGACACAACGTCGGGCAAACACGAACAGGAAAGTTTGAGACGCGGCAAACATATAACCGATTTAACGTCTGGACTTTTGCTATATCTGTGCAAAACGTGCCGTCAATTTAACGTGACAGTTAAATTGAATGAATGAAAGACCTTGAAACAGTTACCATGGCATTTGTACTAAAACATGGTGTATGTACTATTTATCATCCAAACACCGAATTAATGTATGTAGACACTGGACACTCCTAACCATTTTACATCATCACTGTCGTCGATGAAGATTAGACATCCAGATAATAAGATATGCCAAAAAGCAGTTACTCAAGCAACTGGATATGATTTTGGAAACGGTCAGACGCATCAGTGTCACTGACAAACGATATTGGGGTACTATCTGAAGTGCCTGACCGTTTCCAAAATCATATCCAGTTGCTGGAGTAACTGCTTCTTGGCATTATCACTGTCGTTTGCGATCTTCCTTGCAATTAGCCTTCGGGTATGAGTTTGCAAAGGAAGATTGCTGCTGTTCTCAAACAAATTAACAAAGACGTTATTATATTAATTAAGTAACCCTCGTTCCACGGCTCTGCGGTGTGGATGTGTTTTTATCGTTTTCTACACTTCGGAATTCTGCTCACGGCCGCCTGAACGTATTTACGAGTTTGCTACCTGGCTGTTAAATAGGCTATATCTCCCCCACTCTCCGGTCTAACGCTCATCTATCAAGCCTCGCAGCATCAGGGGAGCTACAAGACATCTCTTCCATTTTCTAAGCTTCGAATCAGATTGTCAGCGCACCGTTCCAGTGGGACCCGTTCATGTTTACATTATGATTCATAATAACGATATTGCGCGCGTCGAATGGGTAACAGCGGCAGCACTAAGTGTTGTTGTTGGATGCGGGTCGCCTGAAACCCATCATGAATGACAATGGCTTGCCATTAAGATGTCCATCTTCCGTGACTGTGCCATGAGGGCAGGTAGCCTAGGTCAGGAGCAGGACAGGTAGTGCGGGGATGATCTGACCCCTGCCCGCCCCATGCCTGGAACGGTAGAACGCACACATATCCAACCACTGCACCGCCGGGCTTTGCAAATTGCTCAAGACGGATTTCAGAAGTTGGGGCCATCAAAGGGGATTTAAGAAAAGTTGTAGAGGCGGAGAAGTGATTTAGTCATGGTGAATAATAGCAGAAATGGGAGACATTTCAGTATTTGCTTTTACCCGCGGAGCTTCATTTGGCGTGTAATGCGACATTGAGATTGCCATGCACAGTTGGACGGTGCGTTTGGGAGACAATTTACTGCAATCAGGCAGTCATCCAAATTCCGTGAACTGGGTGAACCTCTACGCTGTAGTAATTGTTAGCTGCTACATTTGCATTCATTTTTGCCTTGATTGCCCAAGTATTCCCTTTATATTTCTTTATAAGTCCTGAGATTTTGTCTTTCTGGAAGGATTCTAGATAAGACTCTCCTGGAGAACTATAAAGATCTGCCAAGACGTCGCGGTAACACTGATGAATAAATCTAAGGATTTACCGCCAATCCTTCTCACAAACGGCGCTAAAGTGCCACTCTGAAAAATCCGCTGGGTTTCTCCCAATCATGGATTCTTCTGACGAGTTAATTGGATGTGGCCAGATCCCCCCTACGGAGCGGGAGGCTATCACTGCCATACGCAGCTGATGGACGTGTTCCCGGTACGACTCGTACGTGCTCCAAATATACAACAATAAGTGTGATGCTTTAAGAGCACGCCCGTCGGAACGTATCCATCCAAAGCCATGAATATGGCAATAAAATACCATCTATTACGCCCGACTCTGCCCGAAATGTATCAAACCTTACTTGAGAGCCAAATGTAACGTGAGCACACGATAGGCCTACAAATTAGGGGCCTATCTAACGTCAAAAACTCTTATTAGCAACAAGCAATGATTTCGATTAAGATGTACATAGATAACATAACATGTGAGTCCACCATGAGCCTCTGCTGATGGTCAATATGTTGAACGATTTGAGATATTCGCGGTTCAATGAAGTCTCTCTAGCGTGAGTCCCCCGGGTTGTTGCGGGTTGGAGTACCCCCATTTGCTGTGGCTTACCGTTAAAAGCCTGCATGTGAGCTACCGCTAGCTAATGTTACTGCTTATGTTTATTGCTCTCCAAATGTCAGATACTTCAATCATGTTCATCCATGTTGGCTGATGCCCGCGCAGGCCACTTATCTGTCTCTGCAAATAGCCATGTTTCCATTTGAAGAGTTTCTTTTATGTTTATGTGCGTTGCGGAGTGTTATTTTATTAGATAATTTTATTTGCTCATGCACTTATACCTTACCTACAACGCTAGCATTCTTGTATTTTATTTCGTAGTACTGAATCTAATTGTCTTCATACGTGTAAGTTTCAAGTGTATCAAAATACTTTCTTCTTTGATTTTTCTTTCTTTCATTCATCAGTCAAATTTCTCGACAACGATAGCACTTTCATATTCTTAAGTTTTTGTAGAGGTCCGCAAAAAACAACTTCATGGTTCATTGCTAGTATTTCACAATTTGATGTCTGTAGATATGTGAATGATGAACAATGGCCATTAGAGATCATTAGAATTTAATCTACTATTGAGAAATTTTCACCTGGGTTTGGTTCTATGACGTAGGTATTGACCCCCAACATGGACATGGGTCCATTGGGTTTTCCGTGCACGTATGTCATGCAATATTCAGGCGTTGCTAACGATTCCCGCAGGGTCCAATTGAATCCCGTACAGCACGTACCCCACCGTTCTCATAACACCCGTGCCGTGCTGAGGGTGAATTACGGCCCGAGGACTCCTCTGTCGCTGATTAATTGCCGAGATTTTCGTCATGATTGTTACAATTCCAACTTCGCTGCTTCCCTGTCAACCTGCATGTAGTCATCAGGTTCTGTGGAATATACGATTCACTCTTTTCTTCTGATTGGCACAGGAAAGAGCAGCTTTATATTAGTACATTAATAATGTACGTGATTGCAAGTATGTTGTCAATAGCACGGCATAATAAACAAATCACAGACTGCCCGCTCTCATTTTACCTTCGATGACAACATCTAGGTGTAAAATCTAATCAGTACAACATCTCCGGTAAAGAGTTTGGAAGTCCAAGGATTTCAAACGTGGCAACCCTAACGCGCTGTACCGAGCGCAGGGATTGTTTTCCATATTGATCCGTTCCAAGACCACTGCTGATCGAAGACTGATCGGACTTCCAGTGGAGATCGATTTACAATTACGGAGGCCCCCATAGAAAGGGGGATTTTGTTGATCAATTGTGTAGAAAATATCATGACGCACTCTACCGTATTCCTGGTGCTATTTGCCACGACTAAATTTTATTCTGACGTATAGCGCATGTATAATTTTGTCACGCTATCATTCCCGCTTCTAGGACATCATTTTTGTCGAATTACCTCTTAAATGCGGCTTGTTAATATGCACTGATGACAGGTTATGATGATTCATTTCTTATTCACGACGGCATACACGAATGAAAACCATACCATAAAGAATATTACGGCGTAAAAATTCAAATGCCACACGCCATAAAATAACGCGCTCTAGCCCGGAGGCTGTTAGCTACTTTCCGCAGATACATGAACATGGAGTAGGGACAAAAGTTCAGGGAAACAGTCATTGATTTATGGTCCAGATTCACCATACAGATAAACATTGTAGAGTGTGCTCGGGGACTGTGAGACAAGAGCCGGGCATTCACATCGCGAGTCACGTCGCGTTCCTGGGAGAAATGTCATAATGCGGCACCTTTCTTATCAGCCAGATCTGTCAGCACCACTGTCTACGGGTCAACAACCGGCATACGTTACTGGGAGGGGACCTGTACCTCCTTTCCTGTACAAAAACGTACCTTATCACGGAAAAAACTGAACGTTTCAAATTTATTTCTCGTAGAAGACAAACTGCATGTTCTATATTATCCCTTTTCCTATTACTTCGTAGATATGATGTATGAGATACTCATCTAAGCACCACTGTCTACGGGTCAACAACCGGCATACGTTACTGGGAGGGAACCTGTACCTCCCTTCCTGTACAAAAACGTACTTTATCACTGTACGGAATTTTAAAAATTTAACGTCTCAAATATATTTCTCGTCGATGGCGAACTACTACATCTTCTATATTACTCTTTTTCCTATTACTTCGTAGATATTATGTATGAGATACTCATCCGAGATATCTTGATTTTATGAATCTCTCTTGTATCCGACTTTAACAGAATGTTATGCATAAATCAAGATGTTGACGATGCCTTGTTGCCGGAGATAATAAACCCATAAGAAATGAAAATAGCAAACATGATTTGCGATCACACTATACTATAAAGCGGTTATGAAGAAAGCGAGGATAAATCCGCGCCCGGCCCCTCTCACCTGCTGAGTTGAAGGCAGGCATGCCCGGAATAAGAATGAGAACGATATCGAGCTCCCTGAGGTGTAATGGAATATTATGGAAGTAGGCCAGTAGTTTCGATTTTCTACAATCCTACGTGAAGAATATCAGTAGCTGTAGGTTAGATAAATAGTACGTCCGTGTAAGGGAGCATAACAGCGTCGGGTATGGCTGATGTATGATTGGCTGGGGACGGATAATGGGAAAATCGTGTCATGTTAAAGGATTATGAACGAATGATTGAAAAGTAATCCCTTTCCCCTCTCTGTCTGTAGTAACGAAGCACCAGATGGAGAGGTGCCTTACGCTGACAACCCTGAGTCTGTAGAGGCCTCCCAGCAGCCTGCCGACGGCCCCAAAGACAACCCCGGAGAGAGCGCCGAGGAGCCGCCCCCCTACAACAACGAGGCGGAGAAAACCAACTCGTAAGATGTGGGGAAAGTGGAGTCCCAACCAAACACCGAATTTATATCTAAGAAGAACGGCATCAAATATTGAAACGCACCCTGGGCGTGTGAAAAAGAGACGGACTCGGATGCTGATAATGTCTTGATGGTGTGCTGGATTCTTGTAAAATGGCGGTCAATCCAAATATATGTCCTTCTAGTCCTGTATTTGGGTGGCTTCAGTCTTTGAACGAGCACTTCCTGCACCAGTTTTTCTTACTGCACTTTTGTGTGAGATAATGTGACGTGTATGACGTCAACTGCACCGGACTTGTGGACCCTTTGGTGAGCACTATATTTACCCAAGACAATGCGTACTGTATATCCTGAGCGGAAAGCGGCACTGAAATGCGTACTTTGTTTACAATGATCAGCTATCGTCAGACTCTTGCAGGAATATGCATATGACAAATGCTATGGAAGGACGCGAAGCTGATTACAAATATGCCTTGAGTTATTTTTCCACTTTTAAGACTAGAAAGAAAATGACTTATAATATGCTGATGCACATATCAAACACAGCATAGGGAACTAACTTTCCTTTCAGTTTCCCGGATGTTGGCATGGGAGAGTTATGATTAGGGTCAACTCTCGTGCCCAGAGCAGTAAGGTCCATGAAGTGGAGGATGTCGGTTTGACGCAGAATCGATGAATTTTCATCTACATGCCTGACTTTACAGGCAATGGTATTGTGTATATCAATGACTCATGAATTATAGAGGGGCCAGCACTTTGTGTGGCCTCCCTTCCACCGATTCCCGGGGTATAGCGCATGCATGATTGATTTGACCTAATGTCAAAAGTCTATCAAAAGCGATGCGATCAGGAGGGAGCATCTGGGTTGGTGGATACAGCGAATATTAACAATGGAAATTCAGTAGGAGTAGGGTACAAGTTCCGAAAAGCAATGAGTAACCAATGATAGCGCAGTAAATGGACATGTATGAGAACTGATCCTTCGTGAAGCATATACATGAAATATTTTGGAGGAGTCGACAGTGAGGGAGGTGGAAGGGAGGTGAACACAATACCTTTAATAGTTTGTCACGACCTGTGCCCATCACTGCCAAAAAGGCAACAGTCTTCCGAGTCATCATTTATTTAGATCTATAATACACTAGCGTACTACAACTACGATAGCTGGAATTAAGAAATTATGAAGGCCTGGCTCTGTAAAAATAAGCACTTTGATACAACAATATACATACATAGTGGATATTCTTAGCTGTTCACACATTATACCACAATATCACAATGAATTATAGAATAACAAGAAGGAATTGCATGCTACTATGATAATCCGAATTGCCTTAATATCAGAACCATTTAATCGAGTGGGTTGGAAATAGGGTCCGGAACATCAATGTCATTACTATCTTTACCAGGCGGAGGACTCTCCCGATAGTATGTGTGAGCTGCCGCTGGAGTTGGACGTGATAAAAGCATGTATTCCTTCCCATGGAATGGAAAGCCAGCATAACAAACTACCATGAATGTATCACTCTGAATGTGTTGAGAATTGTTCACTGCACCAGGAAGGGGTAGGCAGCTGTGGATCGGACATTGGACTGAGCTGGTCATAAGAACAGTACATGACTCAGATGTTCTACTGTTTCCCAACACAGTTTTGTATTGTTTTCTACTTTCGGTATATTGTCTATCACTGGTGAAAATCACCACTATAATCCTTGATATGATCATTATCTCGAAAGTGACCACGAAGAAACAATGACATTATTTGAATGTTTGTAAGAAAACACGGTGATGACGTGGCGCAATGCTGTACGGTAAATAATGAAATAAATGTCAGCACACCAGTTGTGGAGTCTGTGGGCATTACTGTCTGGCTGGTTTATGAAACTCTTAGAGCCTAAGTTTTACAGTGTTGTAAATCAAAGAAATGACGAGGACGCATGTAGGTATGACAGTTCATCACCACTGTTTATTGCAACGTTACATGTAAGACGTGCTGACGGGAAAGTGCATATTGCAAGAATGGCACAAAAAAGACAACTTGAAAGCAGTTTCTTGATTGGCCTACATACTAGTCCCGCGCATGTTGTGAATCAAATCACCAGAAGATCGGAATGGTTGTTTTGGAGAAAGAAAGGAAAGGGTGAAGAAGGGAAGAGAAAGAAGGACTGAAGGAAATCTTGTAGGAATGAAGTATATAGAACACATAAAGGAGAGACAAGAAGAAAGTAAAACCTGCAGTAACTATGAATACACATTAAGGTTGGCCTCAAATTTCTTTATCCTCTTACAGCTCAACTTTCCTCTATTGCAACTTGTGGCCACATATTAAGCAGATATCGGAATTCTCTCCACATCATCTAATCTGATCCAGGTCCATGTTTTACATGTCACAAACATTATCTTCACTATTGAATTCAATGATATGTCGTCGTTTGGCACAAGATAAAAAGAGGTATACATAAGAGCCAAAAAATGTTTCCGATAGACACATACTACATCATACTGGACAGATGTAAGATAACAACAGGCTTAGTTCACTGTCGACTACGTGAACGTTTGGGTGGGCATCATCCGGGTACTCTTGACACAACGTCATCTCCCACACATCCAATATGGCGACTGAATCATGTTCCCCAAATATGTCCCGTATCACCACATTCAGTTCCTGAGCCAACCAATCGCTGGCTTGTACGCTTATGAACAGTTTATCGTGTCTTCGGGTGTTACTAGTCCTGATGATGACTTTTGTGGAGGGAGCGCGGTGAACTAACCGCTTGATGGCGTGACTGATAGCATAGAGACGAGAACGGAAGGCTACCAGAGGTTCAGCTACAAAATGTGCCCACAGTCCGAGAATCACGACCACATCAGGACCACCGGTCAACTTATCAAGCTCATCAGCAACAAAGTGGATATTTTCAAAACTGATGTTGACCTTCTTCTGTATGGGCTCTCCGTGAAAACGGAAGTGCAGGCGGACGTTGCTGGCGTTGTCGGTGGAGGCGAAAGGACCGACGAACTCTTGCGACTCGGTGATCTCTTCTGACTGAGCGGCGATTCGGTCCACCAGTCGGAAGTACCATTGTCGCATGGTCGAGTCCCCTTGCATGAAGATGGTCTTGTTTCTGAGACACTGCAGAACGTCTGCCGTGCGGTGGAAGTGCCTGGCCCGGCAGGACGTGGAGTACCAGAGACCGTTGTACCAGTACCCTTCTGACTCCGCCTGTGCAAGATGTGGACCACACCGCGGCAGAACCTCTTGTTGTATTCCTATGGAAGCAAAATTGATAGAATCCGTTAGCAAAATTCGCTGGCCAAAGTATATTGATTTTCTTTGACTTTTTTTCAGGATACCAAAGATGTTGATTTGTTTTGTTTTGTTTTGTTTTGTTTTGTTTTGTTTTGTTTTGTTTTGTTTTGTTTTGTTTTGTTTTGTTTTGTTTTGTTTTGTTTTGTTTAAGAGATAGATGATTCCAATTTCGCCAACATAGGTTTGTCTCTCACCTCTGTCCACAACCCGGATAGGTGTACTTCGTCTCATGTCTCTCTTCAGAAGTAACCTGTGAAAATATGAAAACATGAGAGTAGAATGAGAGGGCTATCAATGTCAAGGAGACGCGACATCGTAAGCATTTCATGAAAACTAGAATATAGAAGGAGACGTGTGGCAGAAACGTTTCCTTCTAACTGAGACCGTAAGCAAAAAAATCAAAGAAGACACTGCACTTTCTTGAGACCCATGCACTATTGTCTAGGCCTGAACTTTCTCACATAAAAGTTTTGCTTCTGATCATGCCCTGAGTCTTGGAAGCAGAATCTTTTTAGATGTCTACCTCACCTGGAAAATAGTTTCTTTTCGTCTCTAGTTACCAGAGATTCCACTAATCGTTTGGTCCTGTTGTAGTCGAACTTGCAGACGTGTATAGTATCACAGGAGTGGTGTTTGGGCCGTTCACAATACCACGTGGCGTTTACTGACTTCTTGGAAAAGTCGCAGATCATTTTTCTCGGGAGACTTGTGTTCCTCTGCCCCGTGCACGGTGTCCATTCCCCTGGGTGACTTTGGTCGTGAAAATGGCAGAAGAATACTCTCCTGTTTGGTACGGTATCTCTGATTTGCTTGATCACTTCTATCGCCTCGCTAGGGTGGACTAGTTGGGTGTGGACCTGCACTACTCCCGCCCAGGCCAGTGCGAACAGTACGGTGTAGGTGCCATCACCATGGTCGGTGATCTTGCCGGCAGTGCTGGCGTTCACAGAGTCTTTGGAGACCAACTTAGCCCGGAAGAAGTCGCCTCCGTAACGCTTACGCCGACCTCTTCTATCCAGCGCCACTATTTTCATTCTCAATATGTCTCCTTTTGCATATATGCCTTTGAAATTGGGAAATATCAACTTAGTCTGTGAAGCACTAGTGACAAGGTCATAGTCAATGAGACCGTTCCATCGCCGCCATGGCGCCGTCAGGTGACGTAACTCCGGTAGCTGTTGCTGATTGGTGGAGACCAGGAAGTAACGATCGGCTCTGATGAGGAGACTCCAGGCCACCATCTTGCTGATGTTGACATTCTGAAACAACATGAGAAAATTAGGTTTTTTCAATATAGCAACAACCGGATGTAACAAGCTCCTTGGATGTAATAACCCTTTTCACAACTGAGCGTTCTGTGCAATTACATTTAGTAATTAGGGTGATGATACCGTGGAAATTTCAAGTATATCTTTTCACAATGACGCCGGTTTCAACGCCACCTACAAGATGATTTACATGGATATGTGAAAGATATATATATTTATACAGTCGTAGTTCGGAAGATTTCTGGAATGTCGGAAGGGGAAGGAAAATATAAAGAATTCTTTTTTATTCATTCAAACGCAATACTACGGTTTCCATGGTATAACTATGGAAGATTCTCTGCAACAACTACACCACCCGGTATCTCTTCACGATTCATGTTTCATAGAATTTTTTTTCACCAACCCAGACAGAATATCTCGTGTACCAGCCCACGTGCACTGTCTAGCATCTGTGTCAATTTATATCTACTTACAACCCTGCCAGGTGATACGTGGATACCCGGCATATCTCACGCATGTCCCTCTTATCTCGGTCTAGAACGACTTCCCCTACCTGGGCCCCAAGCAGCACTACACACCGCGACCCGCACTACACACCGGGCGGATGTGAATAATCCAATTTAGATTTCAACATTGCCCCGTACAGCATGATTATTTCAAGGCCACTGGAGGCCTTTGAGCGAGGGGAGTAATTGGTTATGTCTGCGATATAAAACATCCCAGCCAGCGCCCGGACACGCACGCAACATCGCCATCACACTCAGACACAGGACGACACACAAAGCCTGTATTACACACGGCTATTACATAGAGGCTACAAACCAGGTAGATATAAATCGCTGTCGCGAGAGCCGTCGCGCTGACCAGGACTAGGATCAGGTGCCGCTTCCTCATGGCCTTCCACAGCGCCACCATCGTCATCTCTCCCGTCAGCTCAGCTCCGCCGTGCCGTGGGCAGATACACGGGAGGGATTCTCGGGGTCATTTTTGTTACGGCAGGGTTCAGCTAGTAACATAAACGCAAGGCAGTCAGGGCGATGCTGAGAGTGAAGTTCAAGGTTCAGCCCAAACAGGCAGGCTTAGGGAGCCGATCTTGCCGGCGGATATGGGGTGGGTGCCCGGTATACGGGTCAAGTGTTAGCGGACATACAGAGATATGCGGCGCACGATCCTCGGGAGACTCATTATAGACAGGACGTGTGGAAGCCGAGACATGATAGGAATAAACCCTGATTGTGTGCGGGATTAATTCATTGGGATCCTCCATTGTAGCGTGTCTAGTTTGCCGCTTAAATAGAGAAGTGTGGAATGAAAACACCGAAGCAAGGAATCGGATAAGCGAAGCAAGGGGAACCTCCTAACGCGAGGAAAACATCATTGAGCGTGGTCTCCTTTCTTATCACTTAAGGTGGACTCTCACTGCACTTGGGGCACTGGTGCGGCACTGCGGGGTTCGTAGATGATTCAACGGATTTCAGAGATAAAGAACGAATTTTCTTCCGTTTTGTGTATGTTGTTGTGTTCTAACTCGTATTACGCAATATCTTAATTATTAAAAATCGCGAAAATAACAAAACAGTGCCACAGTTAACGAACCCCGCAGTGCCGCACCGGTTCCCCAAGTACCAAGGCCGTACGGTTCAGACAAATCAAATCATGTTTTCCAGATGTGCGCATAAATACGATTCACACAAGAGGTTGTCACTAGTTTCAACCGGATAACGAAATCATAATCATTCATATTTGATACACATATCAACACAACGCCAAGCATGTAATGTCTGTAATATTATCATTTCTGGGCGATCCCTACAGCTAAAGTGACAGTTGTTTAATGAGCCAGAGAACCAAAGGACTAGTGTTAGCAGTCATTTAATTACCACGGTAGAAAAATCAGCCGGAACCATCCAGGATCGTAACCGGGAGGGTCTCAATGTAGCCACATTCTTGTTAACGTTGTCAGTGGGGCAAGTACTTCCTGTTGGTGGAGAATTTGGAATTATCCTATCCTCCACAGCCAGCTATGTAGTATAACACCCGTCATTTCCACGCTCGTACCCAGCGCCGTGAAGAAGCCATAGGTTTGAGATCGTGGGCTTATTCACAATCCACCTCAAGCTGAATTGAATAAACTCTATGGAATTCACAGCTGTCGTTTTGTTTTGTTTTGTGTTTGTCTCAATGCCTTAGAAAATCGTAAGTTGTGAGCGCTCGCCACTACGTGCGTTTCTACAGCCTGAGTATTTTTACAGTTACCGGGTCCAAAACTGGTCGCAAGTTTACTATTTAGGGAGTAAAATGTTGCCACAATAGTGGCACGTTATAACAAAGGGAGCTTTAGAATGTACCTGATTTGGTGGCGCTGTAAGGGCGTTAAGATTATCCCCGTCTACATTGCCGAGAGGGAGTTATGTCACGGAAGGGAGTTTTGCACGGCGGCGAGTTTGGCCTTCTCCACGGAAAAATGGCGACTCTTGTCCGACAAGTTCTGGCAGCGTCTATGGTTTTCTATTCCGGTCAAAATTCAACTACTGCGTACTTCAGCCAACTACGGCGTACTTACGCTTACTACGACGTAGCTCACATAAGCGGGTCCGATACGGCTTAAACCTGAAGTACGCCGTAGTTGCCAGCAGTGCGGCCTGACTGAACTACGTCGTATGTGGTTTTCTATCCCGGTCAAAACTCAAGCATTTACAGTAATCCGAACTACGTATTTTCAGCCAAACTGCGACATAGTTGGACTACGACGTCTTACCCCACCAATTTGTATATCACCTTGACACATAACGTTATTGTATTCTCTCCCTGAATAAGCTACACTGAGAACAAGATAAAGACCAAAAAAGTCCTAGCTCAACCGTTTCCATAGCCTTCTTGTCGAAGGCAATAACCGAAAACATACGCTTCTTGGCGGGGGTAAACATGTAAAATGAATTACCCAGATTTTATATGTTAGTTACAAAAAGCAAGCGCAGATCCACGCAATTCTTCTGAATTCTTGTGTGTTTTACATACGACTATGCAAAGAAAACTAAATTTACATACCCTTTTGCGTGGACTTGTTCAAGAATCAAACCACACAATCCATATAGAAGTCTGGATTGAAATGAGAAAGGGGGTTATAGAACCTCCTTGAAATGAGATACATTCACACTGGAGCCTAAGGGTGGATCCTAACACAATGTACCAACTCGTCCAACTCGTCCAGCCACAAAAGTAGCCTTAGTCCCCGCTCCTATGTCCTGTTAAGAGGGACATCACAAAAGGCACTCCTTCCAAGATAGCTACCCCCTACAAGACACAAAAGATATGGATTCTACATGTAATTATCTCGTCCCTGCCATATAATTAGTGCGTCCTAGGATCATTAAAAATCTGCTTGAAGAATACATGTATAACTTTATCTTATAAATCCCAGGATGGAGTTCTTAACATTTACTGCATGTCTACAATGTTGTCATTTAATAGACATTGAAGTTACACCTGTGGCTGTTCCGACAGGTTTGAAGCCTGGCTGTCACTAAAAAACATTAAAATCTCTCAACCTAACATCTGCTTGGGGACTGCATTCTATACTGATAACATCGACTATCATAATTCCACCACCACTGACCTGTAAATGCTGTCTAACTGGTGGTCTGTAGATGCTATCTAACCTTTCACCTGTCCTTCACTAACTGACTTGAGGCAAAAACCTAAAAAATAGACACTGGTCAGAACGAGGAAAATGGTGATGATGTGAGTACAGATCCGTGTCTATACTGCAAATATTATAGATTCTCTGAGATATATAGGCTTACACTTTTCCTATACAACGAGGTATCAAAGTAATATAGAAAGCATCTAGGAGGCCCAGTATCAGTCCTCCCCACCCCTACCAAATATCAATGGATATACATACCACAAATAACATACAGACATGCAAAAACACAAATGGCATCGAAAACATAACCTTCTTTGCGAATGTAATGAACCTTTCGACGCATGAGACAAACATTTGATCAAAGCAAGAAGCTTTATTCGAAAGTTCACATACAGACTACACAGAGCCTGGAGCTGGCGCCACCTAGCGACTTGAATACGCTACACAGTATCGCAGCGCCCGGCCCGCCATTCGATGTCGTCCAACCCGATGTCACTGTAGGCATAGCAACCGATGTAGTCTTGGAAGTGGAGCTGTGGAAAAAGCAATAAAATAGTGATAAGAAGGAAGGTCAGAAAATACTACATTTGTGATTTATTCTGATCCGGTTGTACTTGATTTTAATACAGAGAAGTAGAGGGTTCTCCAAAGCAATGTACCTTTTATTTTTATTTTCCACCGTCCAATGTTTACAGAACTACAAAAATAATTGATATCAAAACACTCTTGGCTTTCCGTTTTAATGAATTAGGACTCGAACAACTTTAACGTTTCTGTGATCACAGTGGCGATTCCAAGCAACCGTTATCCCTCCCTCCTATCTCGACTCCTAAAAATATATATGATATAATATAATAAAGCCGTCGCTAAAATTTTTCCAGTTGCAAAACTATCTGTTACAAACTACAGGTGTGGAATGCCAGCCTCACACCCAGGTTAAAGACACATATGATATAGGTAAATTATTGCATTGGCGTTCAGCCTTGAAAAAGTGATATCACATCGCTGACCCTGAAGTCAGTGGCGGGGTTGATGAACACATCCGCCCGTTTCCACAGGTCTCCCTGCTCTCCTATCAGCTCATACTCCAGCTGGTCATGCCCGTGCCTGTCCACGGTGCGCATGCGCAGGAAGCCCGTGTCCCGCCCGTACATGTGGTACCAGAAGGTGACGCAGTAACCAGAAGTGGATGCAGGTATTTCCGGGCTGATCAAGGTGCCCAGGTCACTCCGGTCCTGACTGGAGGCCTCGACGTAAACGTAATGACCTACAGGTAGGTTAGAGAGGCAACCATAATTGAAATTCATAGATTTCTATATTTTTTTTAGATACTAGTAACTCATGTAGTGTTCTGTTCTGTATGTATTGTATGTTCAAGTTGCCAAACACTGTATCCTCTACAGTTGTCGTGCAATAAAGTTCTTCTTCTTCATATTTACTATGACCACGATATAGTACTGAGAGTAAAATGATCATCCTATGCAGAGGTTTCAAACATTACACAATGACAAAATGATGTCCCCGATAGGAATAAGTTGCAATCATAATAAGCAAACTAGACAGCGAAGAAATCGTTCATTTAGTCCATTCCTTTGACCCCCTAATCTCCAATGAGAACATGCCTACCCGAGGAGCCGGTGGTGTGGTCCCTGTCCGGCCCCGTAGTTGCAGAAGGCGTGTGTCCAGTATTCCGGACCCAGTCTAATTGGTCAGTCGCCAGTTGCTGGAAACCACAGAAGTCAGCATCAAAGTCGCAGTGGTGGATAGAATCTAAGTCAGGAAACATAGGAGTACATTGTACCTTATCATCAGGAAAACTGGGAATGTAGGTGCAATGTATCCATTTGATAAACACTTGGCGATATCTGTAGTTACCCTTAGTCTGATGGGCAATGTTACTCATATACACAAATAATGTAGCACTTGTTATTATTACTAATCGATAAATTTCACTTCTCTGCAAACTCTTTGTAGAATGTTTCAAAAGTTATCTTACCACAAGTTCCCGCCACCATCTCGATGTCATCAATGCCGATATCACCATGGTAACCGTGCCCACGCATCGCCTCAAACATCACCTGAAAGTGAGAAAACAGCAACATTTGGGTCAACTTAAGTTTATCGTAAGGCAGGCGAATTAGTTATTTCCTTTGTAATTGTCTGTTAGCTTGGATATTTCTACCTTCGCCAAAAAAAGTTGCGTTTTCTGTGTGCATGTGTGTTTGTCTGTCTGTCTGTCTGTCTGTCTGTCTGTCTGTCTGTTTGTCTGTGAACAGCATAACGCAAGAAGCCTTGGATGCTGATGACATTTGTTAAATGGGTAGGGTCAGGAAGACGAAGGTATACTTCGATAATGACTTTCTAAGGTTCTTCGGTTTTGATACCTCGTGTCGTGTTCTGGACATGCTGTGGTCGGGATGTTTCAGTGGCATATAGCTCTCAGTGGGACCAAGGACGTTATATATATAACGTTATATATATAACGTCCTTGGTGGGACAGAGAGTAAGTGCTTCTTTGTTTCTGAATTTAGAAATGATCAAGCGGCGTACTTGGAAGTCTGCCTGGGCGTCGATGTCCACTCTTGCCTCCAGCCAGAAGTCTCCCTGTTCACCTATCTTCCACCAGATCCGGTTCTTGCCTCCGCTCCGCGCGTCTATGTAGAGAAGGTCCAGCGAGCCTGTTTCCGCGCCGAACATGTGGTAGTAGAACTTCAAGCAGTGAGGCCCTCTAGCGGTAGAAACTGGAGACAGCAGCCCGGCGAAGTCGCCGTTTTGGCGTGGAGAGGAGGCCTCAATGAAAGCGAAGTGACCTGTCAAACACAAGATTGGTCTCATCTGTTTGTGGTCGATATCAAGACAAGCTATGTTATAGAAATACACTATACGTTTAAAGTTCATTGTTCATTATAGAAACAACGCATTGTACAAAATATAACGTTATAATTCGTACAATACGATGTTTCTATCATGGTAAAATATGGCATAGCGACAAGCATTTTCGACGTCACCAACCAGACTACCTTAAGATTGAAATCCACGATGTTTCAGAAAACAAGAGAAGGGTGTTACCATGTGCCTTTTCTCCGGTAGAATGATCGTGGTCCGGCCCGGTGTTACCGCTGGGCGTGGCCTCTCCCAGCTCGTTCAGGACCCAGTCAAAGTCGTCTGCAGTGTCCTGGGTGTAACCGCACCAGCCGGACTCGAAGGCACAAGAAACTACGGGCGGGACGAAACGTTTGGTGGGACGGTATCAATACGTTTAGTTGAGAGCTCAAATATCCATCATTGTTATTAATTTTCATACTTCCAAGCGCCAGTGGCAAGATTTTCCTATTTGCATTTTGAGACCGCGATAGAACCTGTTATGCCGAGGTTATCCGCAAATATCTCTCGTACAGATAACGTTATATGATTTTAATGAAAGTCGTTAATTGCTTGTTGAGGACAATGAAAGAAGAAAACTGATCTATGTTACTCTACATTGGAACAGACGTCTGTTCATATTTTGAGACGGTACTTACTTGTCCTGTCCGAGTCCGCTCTACTGGCCTGCACGAAATTTGCTGACATGTCCACCCCGGTCCCAGTTGGTACGCCGGTCACAGTGCGACCTTCAATCGGGGAGAAGAAAAACGTACAGTCAATTAGAGCAATTACATTGTATGTCTCTTTGCGCAGTCTTTCCCGTCTATGCTGCACGCTTTCCCAATGACAAAGTCAAACTTGTGGACTAGCTATCAGAAAATCAATATCTCATACGAGTACCTCCATGAATATTAACAGTTTTAGTGAATTTCGTATGTCATAGCCCAAGTCTAAAGCCATCTGGGTTTCACAAATTGAGGTCATTGACAGATCAACTGTCTACGTCCATGAAGGGGTGTCGGGCTGTAGATTCTGCAGTACATGAAAATACTGATAGGGTGCTAAAAATCTCAATGTCCCGTCGGGACCTCAAAAAAGTATAACATCTATTATCATAATACCGGTACGTTTACGACGATTTCTCTAGCCATACTGATTTGACAAATTGTCAACGCATCATTTTCTCCAGTTACATGTTGCTGTTATAGGTTACCCTTGCCACTTCTTCTGTGTAACTTTTCTGCCACTCTTGTCCTGCTAAAAGCGTAATATTGTAATTGTAACACGCCGCGGAATTACACGGCGAACGGGCGCGTGGTTGGGAGGGGGTACAAAATACCGGTAGGAAGAAACACGGCACAATTAACTGCCGCTATGTACATTTATACACCCTCTGATGTTCCTTCCTTTTCTGTCAGTAAATGCATAAAACATAAACCTGCATGAGCATACAAAATGTCATGAGAAAACGGACGTATACTGTCAAGAATTTTCATTTAACTTCTGTCCGTCACAACCGCTATGACGTAACACTTCACTGCTAGCGTAGATATAAAAATGGCGGGAAAATGGCTGCGTACGTTCAATTTTGCCCATTCAGTCGTAGATCCGGGCTATTATGCAACGGTTCTTCACACTTTTACATGAGTTGTAGGTCACCAACAGAAATTCAAGATTGTTGTTGAATCATGTTCGTCTTGTGCCGTGAGCATGTGTAATTATGATCTATATAAATTTGGCAATGAATGTGACAGTGTGTTCGTCCCACGACGAGCTGCCTACCCCGAAATTTAAAAAAAAAGTATACTGAAAACTTTTGGCCTTGTTGTCTTCGAATGCATTGTTATCGATGCTTTGTAAATGGTGTATTGGACACCTAGATGTCTGAAGTGTGCACAGCTCAGAAATAACTATTGTTGCATGTGTAGATCTCTTTAAGTTCCAGTATTTTTAATCTACCGGTATAAGTCTTACTACCGGTATTATGCCAATGCATGTTACACACGTAACAGAATTCGAATGTGTGAAAACCCATCAAAAGTTGTTGATGCATAAACAGCAAAAACAATACTCCCGCCTGAGGCGAACCTTCTTCGAATTCCTGGAGGTAAACAGTGAGCTGAGTGAGCCTAAAGGAAAACAAAAAGCCGCATCCGTATGTTAAACGTGTTGATCTAGAAAAAAGCCTACCGCATCCGTATAACGTGTTGATTTAGAAAAAAAAGCCTACCGCATCCGTATAACGTGTTGATCTTGAGCGCATCCAGGTCGCTCATCTGGTCCCTCTGCCCGATCTGCACGTTGGGCACCTTGGGCACGATGGTGTCCTGCCCGTTCGAGGTGAAGGCGGTGCGGCTGTAGTGCATGACGGACCCGAAGTCGTACGGCAGGTCCAGGGTGCTGACGACGGGCTCGGACTCCTTGTTGAAGTTATTTTCTTTCCCTGGGGACAAGAATATAACTCAAGATTACAAATAAGTTGGAAGCTCTTCTTTATCTTCTTCTATATACTATATGCGTCTTTTCCGTACCCACAGCATGGAATTGAAAATTAACTCTTAACAAAAGTCTAGCCTGTCTCAGTGAAACAATGTTACATCATCAATTCAGATTTCTACAACTCAAGTCAGATTTGTAGTAATTTAGTGGACGACAAGAGAAAAAATGTTGAGGTACGCATAACCTCACAGCAAAGAATGGTGACGAACCCCATAATACAGTCTCCCACAACCTGTACGCGCCCATTATACGTGTTCCCAATCTGACAGGAGACCATATCTTATAACTACAGTATCTACTCAGTGCTCTTTACCGTCCCTAATGTTGCCCCAGACGATAGTGACGTAGCTGTCCCTGTCCGGGCGCGCCTGCTCGTGTTTGAAGCCGACGGCGTGCATGAGCTCGTGCACCACGGACCCGTACCGCCTGATGCAGCTGTCCGTCAGGGCCAGCTTCTGACCGCCGTCCTTCATGTTACCGAATTTGGAGTTACACCTACATTGGGAGAGGGAGGTGATGAGTGCTCGTGTGTGTGTGTCTGTGTGTGTGTGTGTGTGTGTGTGTGTGTGTGTGTGTGCGTGCGTGCGTGTGTGTGTGTGTGTGTGCGTGCGTGTGTGTGTGTGTGTGCGTGTGCGTGTGTGCGTGTGTGTGTGCGTGTGTGTGTGTGTGTTTGTGTGTGTTTGTGTCTGTGTACGTGTGTGTGTGTGTGTGAGTATGTGTGTGTGTGTGCGTGTGTGTATGTATGTATGCCTCTGTATGCGTGTCTGTGTGTGTGTTTGTGTGTGTGTGTGTCTGTGTGTGTCTGTCTGTGTGTATGTGTCTGTCTGTCTGTCTGTCTATGTGTGTGTGTGTGTCTGTCTGTCTGTCTGTGTGTGTGTGTGTGTGTGTGTGTGTGTCTGTCTGTCTGTGTGTGTGTGTGTCTGTGTCTGTGAGGTGTTCCTGGTGTGTCTGACATCTTGATATATCTGAAGTAAGAATTCATATCAATCCTTATCACCCAAAAGCTAAGACGCTTCACCAGTACTATTTGTCCAGACTTCGTGATTCCTGTATATAGAATACCAGCATATTTATGGGACCACTCGCACCTGCGCCTCACTAATGACCCAACCAGTGCGTCATCGCAATGGTACAAAGTCCGCACTCAAGTCAGTAGAGGAACATGTATCAACGTTATCAACGCTACCTTGGCATTTGAGTCCTATAAAAGACAGACGGTAATTATATAACGTATGGTCATGAACCAAGTTAGACACTCCAAAGGCTATCGTCACATTTCTAAACCGGGGCCCAGTATGTGGAAACGAAAAATAGAAATCTATACGTAAAAATATACACAAATAACGCCCACGAGTATAAATATTCTCTTTACGTCTTGTGCAGTTTGGTGTCTTTTATATCATATCTTTTCGTTTCCAGAAGCTGCCCGGTCGGTTCCAGGTGTGACAGCGATCTCGCCCCCCCGTGATCTCGCCCCCCCGGGGGCGAAATCACTAGCGATCTCGCCCCCCCCGGGGCGAAATCGCTAGCGATCTCGCCCTCCCCGGCTAGTGATCTCGCCCCCCTACCTCGCCCCCCTTTAGCGATTTCGCCCCCCCCAAAAAAAAAACGGGTTTACATGACATTTTAGAAGCTGATTGGTATAAATCACAAAATGCAGTTTCAGAATGATATAAGTACACGAGTTTGATACATATCTCCATTCATAGTATCAATATTAACGTAATTACATGGTAATAAGATAGTTGAACTTGTTTCAGATAAGGAGGGTTGGGTCCCTTGTATTCCCATTATTGCATATACCTGAGTCTTGACATAAGATGTATTTCATTGTATTCACCTATCCTCAAACAACCTATATATCTCCAATATGAAGTCTCTACCATGAAGTGACCACAAAAGAACTATGTAATGTCTTTATTAATTATGCAAATATTAGGTACTAATTAGAATAACGCACATTTTGGTATATGCACCTGGCCAAGGGATATCTTCACCTCCAACATGACTGTTTTTTCTAGTATTTAGGAACTGATGCATTTACCCGTGTTTCTTAAGACTGGTACTTTACCAGTGTTTGTGTAGCATTTAGCAACAGCTATATCAACTTGCGCGTAGATAGTGTTTATAATGAGAAACTATTATTTACGTGTGTTTTTGTTAGTGCTTTGGAAATGTTTCCAGCACAAGAAAGAAAACACTGTGACAAATTGAAAACATATAGCTGACGTATTCCGTACCATAGACGGTGTTGATTTATACGTTCGCAGTAGCACTGTTTTTATGCCACCTCAGCTGCAAAAATTGTCTTCTTCATTTCAATGTCATGTTTGCACCGAACAATATAGTATCGACTTTCGAGGTATGACAGGCATCTTACGGTACGGTAATAAGGTGCCATAAGGTACCAGGTAACACACCATACACGTTACTCCCCAGGTGCAGTATAGTACCAGGTAGCGCACCTGTAATATGTAGTAACCAGCTGCTCTTGGGGGGGGGGGGGGCGAAAACGCTAAAGGGGGGCGAAAACGCTAGTGATCTCGCCCCACGGGGGGGCGAAATCCCCGGGGGGGCGAAATCGCTGTCACACCGGTTTGGAAATGTGACGTAGGCCGAATTGAGCTACACTTGCACCACAAATCGTCCTACCCGCTGTCGCTCTTCTCCAGACTGACGAAGGCGTCCAGCTGGGTGGTGACCGGGAAGAAGTCCACACAAGTCTTGTGGGCGTACTCATGGAAGGCACGCTGGAGGGCGACCACGTCCTCATCGGCTGGAAGAGAGCAGATATCATATAGGAGTTACTCAACGGCGAAGTTGGTTAATGGGCGGTTTCATAACCCGTGGTCTGGTCGTCAGAAAGTTTTACAACCAGCCCTGTCTTTGCCTGGGTACCATTCTGTCGAGTTTACTAGGGCTCCCATAATAATTGCCCTTTCAAGAAATCACTCGATGAGCGGGAAGTAGGGGAGCAGCGAAAAACTAAAAAGGATTGGACTCAGGCTAGCCCTGTCGGATAAGATTTCCTCAGATAATATCCTTGCAGAAATATTTGACGGGTAAGCACTATGATGTTTGTTTGATTGTTTGTTTGTTTTTTTACGAGCGTAGCAGAAAGAGCAACTACTATTTGATATACTGTCGACGACGGTGTAAAATGTACTTACTGAATCCTTCAGTTATGTTGTACGGGATTTTCACCAGACCGTCTGGTCCCTTCGGCCACATGCGCCCTGTACACTGAATGGCGTTGCGGACCTGCAAATTTCATGAAATACAAAAATCGCAATTACATTCGCCTTTGTAAAGTATGAGGCTGCGACAATGTTTTCCGACCGTTGCAAAATATTGTGTTAGAGAAATTCGTTCCCTGTATGTATAACATTTTTAACATTTCAGTTTACCTTGACCTGACATATCTTCCCCGGTAAAGGTTTTACTTATTACCTGGTCAGCAGAGTCCAAGATATCTCCTTCAAACAAGTCCAGACCTGCAGCTGAAAAGGTACATTTGAAAATTTTTGAAATCTTGGATCTTTAGAAATTGTTTATTTCAAAGGCAAAGGAGCAAATAGGATCCAAACACGCCATGGACTACTGAAGTGCTAAGTAACTAAGTACAATATTGTGTTCTCTCTACAAGTTAATATCCATACATCGATGAATACAGCACATGATACAGAATCTTTTGATCCTTTAAAATTCTCTATCCGATGCGTACCCTCATTCTCCGCCAGAATCACATCAAACGCCGTCAGATCCTCCCAGGATATGTCTGTAACAGAACAATCGTACGCGTGGTCAGGTATAAAATCTGGCAAACATACGAAAGCCGTTTAACAAGATGTGCCAAGAACAATCGTGGATTTGTGGTGTATTTTATAGTGAAAATATGTTGTTGCTCGGGTTGTTGCAGCAAACTCTAAGACATTCTTACCGTTGTTTCCATCACGGCCAAACGGCGTTCCTCTGACCTGTAAAGACACGTAGTGACGTTAGTTTATCTGTGTGTAGAGTTGTAATTATAGCAAAAGTAAATACCATCTATTCTAGGCCGGTATCTCGGAGTTTCCGAACTTGTCAGAACAGGTCGGGGTCCCTTCCGTGCCACTTAACTTTTCTGTTTATTCTTCTCGTGTCTCCATTGACCAACCTTGATACAGATTACACGTAGTACGAACTCCAACTCAGAAATACTTACGCGTTGTTAAGTGTGTTAAAACTTTCGCAAAAAATCAAGAAAGTCGGTCCCAATACCTGTCACCACCTTTGTATTCTCTCCCTGTCCTTTCGTGACGTGTTTCTGCTTCTATGTCCCACTATGGTTGTTTACAACTTGGCATAACTTTTTTTGCCATACGGTCCAATAAATTAGGATTTACACTTACACTAACACATGCAGAAAATAATTACAACAACGCGAAACGTATGTGATTCATTATGTTTTGAAATAATTGCAGTGTAATAAATGAATGAAAAAGACCTTATGTGCACATTTTGCCACGCCGGGCTAAGCACAGTTCACTACAAAAATGTTGACGACTGATAAATGCAAAATACGCTAGGTAAGATTGAATAAATTCTTTCCTCGCTTTTTAGTTATAACAATTATTTCATAAATAGAAGGATGTACGTACCTGGTGAAGAAGACCAAGTAGGCATGCACACACGACAAGCTTCAGTACAGCCATCCTCTCCAGCGCGCCTTTGCAAAATGGAGTTCTAAAAACAGTCGAGTCCGGAGGTAGGGAAGTACGTCACTACTGTACGTATATTCCTTGCGCAAATACATGTTCCTGTAATTAGTATGATAAGGTAATGTACTCACTGCTACCCTATGTGAAACGATATATGTGTCAAGAATGTATATGTCCAGGACAATCCAGATGGTTGTTATGTGAATGTACAGTTCTGGGCATGGGCACCTAAAAAGGCCTTATACAAGTTCAATCGCGAGCGATGTGTCACCACTTTACATACATTTGGGAGCCAATCGCCTGTAGATTATAGGTAATCTAAGTTTAGAAACAATATTTATCTAAACATACGAGTCATTCACACCAATAGGCGAGTCATGGCATACCAGAGGTCATATGTTTCCCTTTTTTGATTCAACGACGATTCAAGAAGTCGCATTCCTGAGACATTGCGAACCTTCGTGAGTTTAGCTGAGATGTATATGCTTATGCTTCAATCGCGACTCATAGACAAAGAAAATAGAGAGCAACGTGAATTGTACTCATCCACACTCAATCGCAGTTGATGGATATGCTTTTTATGGATAATTGCTAAAATGGCATTAATTGAAGAAGGCAGGACATAGCGTGATCAATGTCTGCGCGTTCCTTAATGACGTGGAAAGGGTAGACAGTTGTCATATGTTACCAACCTAAACCTTCCAATCCAACTCCTGCCATCGCCCGATAGGGTTACATTTGGCAAAGAAATGTGGTGACGTATTGATTACAGCCCTGGCGTTGGTTAGCGTCGGTCTGTTGTTTATACTGACCATGGCGTCTTTTGTTCTACAATAAAGGACAACCACTACGGCCACCGTCCAGCTTTGACTCTGGTCAGAGTGTGCGAGTACCACTTCAAAATCGTGAAGAGTTGTCTAAGTACCAATGAAGATTCAGGACGGCATGCACCAGGACACGGAGTTAAGATGTTGGGCTACCGGTTCCAAGTGCGAGAAAGGAGGCGAACGGGGGAGTGTCCATGTTCTAGGCAGGTGAATGTCTAGGTGAAAGTTTTCAGCGAAGCTACCGCAAATTCAACAGACGTTATTGTAAATTTACGATAAATAGTAGGAGTTATACGCACATGGAATGAAAGTATCAATCCTTAGGTAAGCGCTGTTGTATGTATTAATGTTGATTATTCTGTGTTAATAGAAGAGTAAAGGGGGAACTTGACGTACAGAAACACAGCTTGTTCCTACATGGCCATTTTTGTAAGGCCAATGTTACATGTTTCCTTTTACGTCCGCAATGAAACTATACATACGGTGCATTCGGGCGGGAAGGCTCACATTCAGTTATTACTTCACAGTGAAGACAGCTGAAGATAATCACCATGTCTGCACCCGCTCCGGTAGCTCCTAAGAAGAAGGTGGCAAGGAGGCCCAAGAAGCCCGCGGCCCACCCGCCAGTGGCCAAGATGGTCGTCGCCGCCATCGCCGCCCTGAAGGACCGCAAGGGATCCTCCCTGCAGGCCATCAAGAAGTACATCGCCGCCAACTACAAGTTCGACGTGACCAAGCAGGGCCATGTCATCAGGCGTGTCGTCAGGAACATGCTGGCCAAGGGTCTGCTCACCCAGGCTAAGGGCAAGGGCGCCGCCGGCTCCTTCAGGCTCGGCGCTGCCGCAAAGAAGGCCCCAAAGAAGCGCAAGGCCAAGAAGCCCAAGAAGAAGGCGAAGAAGCCCAAGAAGGCAAGGAAGCCAAAGGCCAAGAAGGCAAAGAAGCCAAAGGCCAAGAAGGCAAAGAAGGCCAAGAAGCCAGCAGCCAAGAAGGCCGCAAGAAAGCCTGCCAAGAAGACCAAGAGGGTAGCGAAGAAGTAAGACGTGTACAGGTCTACAAAACCGGCCCTTTTCAGGGCCACCACTTCCTCTCAAAAGAGCTATGTTCGTCTCCACACGTCTGTAATATGCGTTTTGCCGTGTACGCTACCGAATGACTTTGACTTTTTCAGCAAAAGGCTAGTCATATCAAGTTTATATAGATGCTTTTTACAGTGGAATTATTTCTGGTTTTCATACTTAATTATCATACAACCCAGGCGTAATGAACCTGTCACCGGAATACTGACTTGCTCTTGGCGCCCATTTTTTGGCGCCGATTTGTATCTACCTGAATCGGCTATCGAATAATATCCTTGGTGTAGTACGTGTGATTCATTTCCTTTTACACGTAGCATCCGATAGTGTTCTATAATGGTGGTGCTTTAGTTACTTTTTCAAAAAAGATAGGAGATTTTTTCGATAACAACCTTGCTACACCACTCTGATGGTCAGTTGGTCCAGCGACGTCACCGGCCGTGCACAAAATAGGCTACGTTCCGGGCCCGTCCCATGTTTATAACACTATTCAAAATGCCATAGTTACATGGCAAGCAAATACAACCCAAATTCATGATTGACTACAGAGACTGGGCACACTTCGGCACAGCGTAGGAAGAACAGGTGGTAGTAAGGGGAGTAGTCGGGCGAAAAATTGGCGCAATTTTTTTTATGGAGGGCGGGGTCGCTGGCGGACCCCAGGCTCGAGATCGTGACAATTTGATTCTTCAAAATACAATGTGGTGGTGCGAATAAACGCTTCCAAACGTCATTACCATTTTCTTCTTAAACCATAATCTTGTCGCAGTCTCATTAAATTAAAGCACTACAACAAACGCCCACTACTTGCCCGCCACTTACAACGTTAGCAGTCGCCTCTGTGTACACAACAAGGAAACTAGATACGCACGCCCGGCTTGTGCCCAGCAACGCCCACTGAATGGGGTGGTCGTTAGTCCACTATTGACAAGGTGTCACTCATGTTTACTGTACTGGAAACTGTGCGTATACGACTCGTACAACGGAGATTTTGACACTGATGGAAAGGATCAATCGCTTTCTGATACTTTTGAAGATAATCCCCATAGGCACTTGTAACGTAAGACTTACGAAATGGCTTAAATCGCAAAAAAAAAGCAAGTCACCTGATATTTGTTATATTCTTTAACTCACTAATCTATCCGTAAGTAGATACATCAATACAGATCTTTTGAAAAGATTTGATGGCCCTTAAAAGGGCCGGGGTTCTTTGGGAAGAGTTCGTGTCTCTTTACTTCTTGGCGGCGGTCTTCTTGGGCAGGAGCACGGCGTGGATGTTGGGCAGCACACCTCCCTGAGCGATGGTCACACCGCCCAGCAGCCTGTTCAGCTCCTCGTCGTTACGGACGGCCAGCTGAAGGTGACGGGGGATGATCCTGGTCTTCTTGTTGTCACGGGCAGCGTTGCCGGCCAACTCGAGGATCTCAGCGGTCAGGTACTCCAGCACGGCGGCCAGGTAGACCGGGGCGCCAGCACCGACGCGGTTGGCATAGTTGCCCTTGCGCAGGAAACGGTGCACACGGCCGACAGGGAACTGAAGCCCTGCACGGGATGATCGGCTCTTTCCCTTGGAGCGGGCCTTGCCTCCCTTACCACGTCCAGACATGATGAATGATAGACTTTTTCACACCTGTTCTCGGAGCAAAAAAATAGTGTCTATGAAAGGACTGTCCGGCTATTTATAGTGTTCCCCAGGATCCAAGAGGGCGCGTTACCTGACCAATAGCACCATGCCCTTAACGTATCAGCCAATGACACCGAAGGTGCGACAATAGATTCTAGTTACACAAAAGTAATTTAAGCCGTCTACCTGAGTCTACGACCAAGTCCGCTGTCACATGGCGTCGTATCCACTAATTTGCATATTTGACACAATAAAAGGAAGCCCTCTCGTCCACTGCACCATTTCTGACCAAGTCCTGAGTCGAGAAATTGAAGCATCATGCCCCCAAAAACGACAGGAAAGGCTGCCAAGAAGGCCGGCAAGGCCCGCCGTGCAGGTGGAGCCAAGAGGAGGAGGAGAAGGAGGGAGTCCTTCGGTATCTACATCTACAAGGTGCTCAAGCAGGTGCACCCCGATACCGGTGTCTCCAGCAAGGCCATGGGCATCATGAACTCCTTCGTCAACGACATCTTCGAGCGTATCGCTGGCGAGGCTTCCCGCCTGGCTCACTACAACAAGCGCTCCACCATCAGCAGCCGGGAGATCCAGACCGCCGTGCGTCTGCTCCTGCCTGGTGAGCTGGCCAAGCACGCCGTCAGCGAGGGCACCAAGGCCGTCACCAAGTACACCAGCTCCAAGTAAATCGACGTGAACCAGCAAAACCACCGGCCCTTTTCAGGGCCATCACATCCACAAAAAGAGCTAGATTGTTCACTGAATCTATTTAGACGATTATAAAAGTCAGATCTGACATTTTTACAAGGATAGCTAATATCTTGAATTTGTTAAAAATGATGAAAGGGAAGTCTGCATGTACAGGAGATGGACACGAAATACAGGAGACATGGCAAATACGCTACATTATACATACATGTATTTGTGTCCATTGACGGAAGGGCTTAGATCTACAAGGTAAATGATAATGAACATCTTATATTATCTGCCAAGGTGTGAGTTTAATTTAGGTGTGTTATACCGCATACAACGTTAAACATGTAAAGCTCCCTCATTTGATTAAATTCTTTTAACGTTCTCGTTGAATGTACTGGCCAGTTCGCTCTGACTAAGCGTTGCCCACCGTATTGAAAGCGTCGTATCAGGTGATCGACAAACAATACAAGTCACTCTGGTTACAAAAGAGCCATTGAAAAATTCGCGCCAAATACTTGTCTCTAACGGCTACTGGTATTGGGTTTCCGTCCATTGTTGACCTCTTCAACCATTGGGGGACTTATCTTAACGGTAATTGGGCGTTTCAGTCGGCCTTGAGAACCATTGGTTGGGCTATAATCACAAATACTCCGTCGACGTCCGTAGAACACCTACAAATAACCAGACTGCAGCTCTAGAGGCCATCTGCACTTTCGTACATTGAAAGAAGCATCATGTCTGGACGTGGCAAAGGAGGCAAGGGACTCGGAAAGGGAGGCGCCAAGCGTCACCGCAAGGTGTTGCGTGACAACATCCAGGGCATCACCAAGCCCGCCATCCGTCGTCTGGCCCGCCGTGGTGGTGTCAAGCGTATCTCTGGTCTCATCTACGAGGAGACCCGTGGCGTCCTCAAGGTCTTCCTCGAGAACGTCATCCGTGACGCCGTCACCTACACCGAGCACGCCAAGCGCAAGACCGTCACCGCCATGGACGTGGTCTACGCTCTGAAGCGCCAGGGCCGCACTCTGTACGGCTTCGGCGGCTAGATTATCTACATCAAGAACACGAAAACCCCGGCCCTTTTCAGGGCCACCAAAATCCTCTTAAAGACCTGTATCGATCTACTGCTCCCAGAATATTTTGCCTTGTACGCTCAGCGACATGATGTTATTTAGTGATAGCATAAAAGTATCGCCCTGCATATGATGGATCTTTTAACATATAGAAGAATATATGAAATTTAGCTTTATGTTCATGTTAAGCAAAAGATGCTAAATACGATGTATAGTTTAATTCAATTGAAGATTGTCATTTTGACACTGTAAAGGACTTCAAGAATGATTAGAAGAGCCAACTATACTCCAAAACGGCAGCTAATCGGACGGTAAATATTTGTCCAAAGGCTTATGACTAGTCGGCTTTATCTACTAGGCGTAGTCGATGTGCAAACGGCAGCACTGGCATTTTACGCTCTCACCTTAAGGCTATTTCATATTGATAAACTAGCCTAATACGTGATAGACATGATTTTGTTTTATATTTTGATTCTATGTATACAATCATATTAATACATGGCAGTATTAATACACAAGACTAGCATTGCCCACATATTGCGCGACATATTTTTCGTGAATAGATTTCGGTTGGTCTTTGTTACTACAGTATTCAGTAACAGTAAAGTAAACGAGTTCGTTACGTTGTTTGAATAGGCACCAATCAACGCAGAGGATACCGTCGCAACCAATAGCCGGACGGAAAGAAAGACCAATCAAAGCTCATATAGTTTCAAAGGCTGACCAATAGGAAAACGCTAGTGTCAGAATAAAGGAGAACCGCGAAGGATGAAGTTTTATTCGTCTCAGGCACACAAACCAGAGAAGTGAACTTTCGCCATGGCTCGTACCAAGCAGACCGCCCGTAAGTCCACTGGAGGCAAGGCCCCCAGGAAGCAGCTGGCCACCAAGGCCGCTCGCAAGAGCGCCCCGGCCACCGGAGGTGTCAAGAAGCCTCACCGTTACAGGCCCGGCACCGTGGCCCTCAGGGAGATCCGTCGTTACCAGAAGTCCACTGAGCTGCTCATCCGCAAGCTGCCCTTCCAGCGCCTGGTCAGGGAGATCGCCCAGGACTTCAAGACCGACCTGCGTTTCCAGAGCTCCGCCGTCATGGCTCTGCAGGAGGCTAGCGAGGCCTACCTGGTCGGTCTCTTCGAGGACACCAACCTGTGCGCCATCCACGCCAAGCGTGTGACCATCATGCCCAAGGACATCCAGCTGGCCCGCCGTATCCGTGGCGAGCGTGCTTAAACATCAGGCTCGATCTCACAAAACCCGGCCCTTTTCAGGGCCAACAAATCCTCTTAAAAGAGCTGTACGCCACTTCACTTACCACCTGTATTTGCTCCGGAAACCTTTGTTGACTCACGCACTTTGTGTCATTTGTCCAATATTTACCATTACATACCTGTTCTACCATTAGGGTTAAAACATTCAAAAATATACGGTTTTTATCTAGCCATGAACGATATGCATATCGGCAAACAGGTTTCTTTTAGCCACAGTCGATGTGGCTTCTACCTACCGTCCTTGGGCCAGCTTTTATCCATGTTAGCACACAGCAAACAGCCTAAAGAACCACACCTGTGTAAAACCAATCTGCTATCATGTCAACAACTCATTGTGTCGATTGTTTGCTGTTTCCTAACGGTGGAAAACGGGCGCCAAATTCAATAAGTGGAAACAGACTACAGAGAATACTGATACACGTACCCGATTGTCTTAGCTACACCTTACAAAAACATGATATTTTAACGTTACTTGTTTTATCCTACTTACAAAATACTTTCGAAAGCCTACTACTCCTTGGTCTACCAATACCAATGCACAGCAGGTGCACAAGAAAATATTATAACATAAACGCTTAATTCCTGATCTGTGAAATGTGTTTAAGATAAGTTCTTTGGGGAGGATTTGTTGGCCCTTAAAAGGGCCGGGGTTCTTTGGGGAGAGTTGTTGTCTCTTTACTTCTTAGCGGCGGTCTTCTTGGGCAGGAGCACGGCGTGGATGTTGGGCAGCACACCTCCCTGAGCGATGGTCACACCGCCCAGCAGCCTGTTCAGCTCCTCGTCGTTGCGGACGGCCAGCTGAAGGTGACGGGGGATGATCCTGGTCTTCTTGTTGTCACGGGCAGCGTTGCCGGCCAACTCGAGGATCTCAGCGGTCAGGTACTCCAGCACGGCGGCCAGGTAGACTGGGGCGCCGGCACCGACGCGGTTGGCATAGTTGCCCTTGCGCAGGAAACGGTGCACACGGCCGACAGGGAACTGAAGCCCTGCACGGGATGATCGGCTCTTTCCCTTGGAGCGGGCCTTGCCTCCCTTACCACGTCCAGACATGATGGATGATATACGCTTTGCAGACCTGTTCTTGGCAGCAAAATGAATACCTGGCTAAGGTTCTTTTGGCTATTTATACCTTTTCGGTGGATTCAAATTGACAACATCAGACCAATACGCTCTTCCGACGGGGTAACCAATAAGGAGACGTCTTTCATACGGTGCCCAATAGGGGTGCCATGTCTTTGTAATCTGGTTTGTTTGTTTGTGTCCACTTAGGTCCGCAACAGAGCAATCCGATCATTTGCATATCCAACGAGATAAAAGTAGGCGGTTCTCAAGGTGCAGATCACTTTCGTCTTCATCGTCGAAAACTGTACAACATGCCGCCAAAGACCCCAGGAAAGGCCGCCAAGAAGGCCGGCAAGGCCCGCCGTGCAGGTGGAGCCAAGAGGAGGAGGAGAAGGAGGGAGTCCTTCGGTATCTACATCTACAAGGTGCTCAAGCAGGTGCACCCCGACACCGGTGTCTCCAGCAAGGCCATGGGAATCATGAACTCCTTCGTCAACGACATCTTCGAGCGTATCGCCGGCGAGGCTTCCCGCCTGGCTCACTACAACAAGCGCTCCACCATCAGCAGCCGGGAGATCCAGACCGCCGTGCGTCTGCTCCTGCCTGGTGAGCTGGCCAAGCACGCCGTTAGCGAGGGCACCAAGGCCGTCACCAAGTACACCAGCTCCAAGTAAACAACTTCGAACCACAAAAACCCCGGCCCTTTTCAGGGCCACCACATATTTCAGAAAGAAATGTATTAATCACCTTGTCTTACGTAACCACCCAATGTACGTATGAGAGATGACAACGCCAAGACTATTCTATAAAAAACATTCGGCTAAGTACAGAAGTATATTTTATGTATCTTTGGAGTCGTTTGGGTACATACCTTAGCTGATTTGAAGTGTAATGGAGCCCCATTCATACTTTCGCGCCAAAACGCCTTTTGTTAACAGAAACGGACCGTTTTGTTTACTCTGGCTTGACATGGATCAATGGTGTCCGGTGCAGCCCATTCTCAAGTCTCATGACGTAGAAGAACACCAAAAATGTAATACGGGACATATGATAACAAATAGCGTACGTGCCCTTTAGTACTGTATTGATATTTACAAGACCAGATCAAAAATGCCCAGCTTTAACTATATCTACGTCTTCCCATTACGACAATATATTAAAGGTTATTCACACCATTTCCCACTTGCCTTCCTCCACAGGACGCAGAAAATCGTGGCTGCTACTACTAGTACTGGCCCCCTACCGAAACCGTTTTAGACAGCAGCACGTCACATTAGGACTGGCACCGTGCCTAGAGAAAATCTGCGCTGATCATATGGAATACTTTGTTTCCACTCTCCAAGCAGGAGTTGGTGGAAAAAATCGTGACCTTTTCCTTTCATATTAAATTTTTTTCGACCTTTTCCTTTTATGAAAGGAAAAGGTCACGATTTTCCCCACCAACCTCAGCTTGGAGAGTATTTTGTTTCCACCCAAACTGCACTCCAGACAGACATCACATATCATTAGTAAGATCAGATACAAGAATCGGTAATTTATTCTGATGATATGCTGTTTCATAGATCGACATAATTGTGTTCTTTGATGAATTCATTAGCCAAGGCAAGAAAGGTACGACAAAACGTGGTTTGTATTATATTGACAGAAAAAAAACAACAATAACAGATGTCTATGTCGTTGTAAAAAGAACACCATTATAACTTTAAGTACACAATATGTAACGGCGATTGAAATCTCATTATTGGACATGTGTAATTGTAGAGTGGGTTGCAGACACGCAGTCGATCAGTTGTTTCTCTTGTCCCTTACTACAAAGACCCTTTGGCCACCACCTGTACGGCCATGCTGACGGTAGTGGCGAAGCCGGCGAAGAAGAAGACGGCTCGCCATGGCTGCAGCCCGCCCAGGTAGCAGGCGGTGTGGAGCAGGCGGGAGGCCAGGAAGGCGCGGAAGTGCCACACCGCAACGTCAGACGACGGCTTGGTCAGCACGTACAGGAAACCGACCTATGAATGAGGGGCACAAAGTGCTTTGAACCTAACAAAGACCAAGTAAAAGCAACTTTTGAACATGTGCACAAAAGTGCATAATGGAATGGGTTCAGTAAAATGAATCTTTTGTGTTGTTTCGCCCAGCCTCTGTGACGAAAAAGGGTCATTGCCCCAGAGAACACGAGCCCATCATCATGTCATGTCTTCCCCTGTTCAGTACTGTAAATGATAAATATTGTTGTAATTCAGGTTTAATTGAATGACGTTAAAAGAATAGGGTTTTCTTAAATGAGAAACTGTAATCTGTTCTGTAGACAATTACAGTACTAGTACGCTTATCCTGTGAACGTTTCCCATATAGGGTTTCACAGCATTCACAGCATTGGATAGATAGATAGAACTTAATTGCACGACATTTGTAAAGTATACAATGTGTGGCAACTTGTACATACTGAACAGTTTAACTACATGAGTTGCTAATATCTAAAAATCTAAGAAACTAATCTATTTTACGAATGGTAATAGCATAAACAATCAAGCTAGCGTTATGTGCTGCTTCAGGACAATATGATATTGTCAAGTTTTAAAGGAGTTGTATATATATTGACAGTGACATCTTACCACAAGGAATGGTGGGATGTTCTCGAGGTCGTTCCGATGTAGCCGCCGAACTCTCTCGATGACTGGGTGGTCGGTTCGAACCACGGTCTTATCTTTAGGTCCAAAAGAGGTGTCCTCTGGATTCATGAAAACCTATACATGTCATGGGCAGACAGAAATCCAAATGAACCCACTGTGACTGTCACTGCATTAATCTATCACATGTGACCTTTTTCTAACCGTTACCATAACGTGCAACTTATTTAGGTACCTATGCCAATAATATCATGTTTGTAGTTGTAGCGTGGAGTGGCTGTAGACGTATGTGTGCATAAGTCAAGAATCTGTGAGTGCAGCTTCATAATATCTAGTAGGTGGATAGGTGTGGGTGAGAAAAATGTCAAGTTCAATTATGGTTAACGTATACGTAGCTGCTTCCTACCGCGCTGCTGCGAAACGTGTATGTTTGTGTGTTTATGTGTAAACGGCATATTAAAAACTTGTGGATCTTCATGCTATCTTGTAGGTGGGTGCCGTTGTTTTAGGAATAACTGTAAAACGGGTTTACGGATCTTAAATAACCAATGAGAATCCTTCATAATAAATCAGTCATGAAGGTTGATATCATTTGACGAAGGTACGATTTTTTGGTGAGTCAAATTTTTGAGTTGAGGAAGAGTTTGATTCTTCCTGATGTAATTTACCAACCCAGATTAACTTTCATGCTAACAGCGTCACCCGGGTTACAAGGACAGGGATTTGACACACAGTCCGACATAACAATGCCCGGCATGACACGCCTGCATCAGTCTATCAGATACCCAAATGTTTCGTTACAGTTTTGCTTCGGATGCATTGTGTTAGGTCCTTGGTTAGGGTAAGTTCAGTTCCCCTTGTTGACCACAGCCAACAGTCAATATATGGTTAACAAGAGCAGGGCATGGACTTACCCCCTTGGTAAGGCGGTGGTAGACTGTGACCAGCGTCATACCCATCATCTTCATGGAGGCCAGCCCCGCGTAAGCGGCGTAGGACGCAAACACGGGGTTATTAAACGACACAACACTGTCCGCCATTTTGAACTTTTTGGCTCGCGAGCAATGTGTAACCAAACACGACTGTGAGAAGTAGGCGTGACGCTGCAATGGTGATGACGTCAGGTGTACGTGATCAGTTTAAACACGGACCTGTTGACAGTGTGTTGTAGCTTTAGTTCCTTCGGGCAATATTGCGATTTCTGTGTTCAATAACAATAAACTTAGACGTTCCCTCGGTGATCATGATCAGATCGAAGTTTAAAGAATGCCAAGCTAGAACTGACTAAAAAAAACAAAGTTTGCAGAAATCTACTCTGCTTTATAGCTTCGTATAACGATAACAATAACAACCAAATAATATGTCTTCCGTACTAGGTTTTTAGACCTGATGGACTTTGACCCTTGTCGTTGTTGCAAATGCTAGAGGCTGACGAGCTATTAGTAAATTTGTCGCATAAAGATATTTGGCACGCTTGGAATTGCACCGCGACTACCGACCCACCAATTGGGGCTAAAGTCAAGTGTACGGCCCAAGAATTCTTTTTTTTTTCTTGTGTGTGTTTTCTTTCTTAGGCCTTAAACTTGAGCCCCTATTGCTACTTTAAGTACAGTATCACGTATCACTACTTGACGTCATTTGCACCAAAATCACTGTTGTCTTCAACAGTATCACACATTTGCAGATCTAGAATCCACAAAACACCTTAAGTTAAGTCTTGTCACGAGCTTTTGTTTGTTTTGAACTGCACAGACCCTGGTCTGTGTAACACAAACTCTGCTGTCGGGGCTGTAACTGGCCCCTCCCCAGCAATGTTGGGCGGGATGTATAGAAGGGTGATTAAATCAGGTTACACAGTCCCTGAACGACAGCCACTCAGTGATCTTGCACTCTAGGTCGATGCCCCACCTGGGACATTGCCACCGGCTGTAGCCATGATAATTCACCGCCAGGTGTGATCCTTCATTCTGGTAACACACTGTGACGTCAGCAGAGTGAGAGAGTTACTAGAAGAAGCAACATTTCGATCGGAGCGAGGCCATCTTTGATTATTTGAACTCCTTCACAGACATCTATGTGTAGGGCTGTCCCAATGATTCGTGATTTTAAACATGTGCTAATTATAAGGTTCTTTCATGGCGGAAGAGGGATGTTCGCGTTCTGGTTGCATTAGAAAACTTTAGTCAATGTTGAATCAGCGCCCCTACCATATAATAAAAGTCTGTGAAAGAGGTTAGTTCGAATGGACTTACAAATAGATCTGGTCAGCTAGCCTTAGTTACTCGTGAGATAACACCCGGCGAGTGCGTTGCTTGCATGAGAAGGACATTTAATAAGTGTAGCGATACAAATTATTGCCTTGGCGATGGTTTTGGTATTTACAATTACTAATGTTCGTTGTTGTAACACGGACATACACGAGATCATATTCTTTCACACACACGAATTTGTTTACAATGCATTTACACGAGCTACTTGTAGCGTATTAACTACGAGGTTTAACCATCCATCATGGCGGACAACACCTACGTCATAATCACGTGAGCGCAAACACCATATACGGTCAATTAGTTCCTTTGATCGCGATATTTACAATATAGACCAAATAGCAGTTACTTAAGCAACTGGATGTGTTTTTTGTGGCGTCCACTAGCTACATGTTGTCAGTAAAAGTAATCAGATCTGCTCACTGTCACTGACAAAACATGTAGCGGATGTTTCCTGAATACAAAGAGGTCTAAACCTTCTTGCTGGAACGTCTGACAGTCTGACCGTTTCCAAAACCATACCCAGTTGTTTCAATAACTGCTCTTCGGTGTATCTTATTAAATGAATGTTTAATCTTCATCGACGCACTTACATTAGGTTGATACAAAACTCATAGAGCTGACTGGGATAACTGTCAGATATTTCCCTCGTTTGGTTATTATATATTGTAGAGATTTAAAGTCTTAGTTTATATATATACAGCACACACTCTGGTTTCTTTTACTGGTCATTGTTCGGCGGTGTGACATTGAAGTCTAATCGTTTCATAAATTTAACGTGTTTGTCTTTTTTCCGACGAACAAGCGCCTCCCATATACCGACAGAAAATGTTCCTATTAATATACATGTCAAACCAAAGCCATCAAAGACAGTCGGTACAAAGCCAAGCATTGCCCACTGCAGTCCATAGGCAGAAAACGCATTGACCTGTAGCAGGGCTGTTGCCGCATTGATCTCAACAAGCTTCAGGCCAACGTACATGAGCGCGATTCCTGTACCACGACTTGCACAGTTTGCAAACAAGACTGCGGCAGCAGTCGGCTCAAGGTGCCATGTTTCACTCGTAAAAATGGTTGCTAGCCCTGACAAAACTGAGGCTATGCCGTAAGTGTATGTCAAAATCATCGTTTTCGAGGTGGATTTCATCAGCATTTTAATGTTAGTCATAAGCATGGCGAAGATCAATGCTGCAACGACGGCTAGTACCATTCCTAAAACAGTGTCGTCTGTGTCGACCGTTGACGGGCCCTTGTTGGTGATGCCGCTATAACCAAGTAGTGAAACACCTGCTATGCACCATAGACTGCCAAACATGGTCATACGTGTGGGCATCTGAAATCACAAATTATATGCTGAAAAGTTAAATGATAGATAAAGTACCGCAAATATGACACGTTTTACTGAAGCTTGCACAAGAAAAAATGGAGGAGAGAGAAAATCACAAAAAAGAACCCCTTCTCAAATGCGGTTGTGCCCATCCTTATTTCATCTTCTCTTCACATACACCTCTTTGTAATGTTCTAGTCACTCGTTCTTAGTATCTAAATTTACCCCATTTTCATCGAGTACGTGAAGAGTAACTTTTTTTCAGAGGCAACAGGAGATGTACGTTTTGCACAGACGATGTTGAATATTTATGTTTTATATACATGTAACTGGTCTATGCAGTGCCCTAAGTATATTTTCGACTCACCTCTTGAATAAAAATGCAGGAAAGAAGCACAACGAAGACGATTGAGCCCGGGTTGATCACGGTTTCTGCGTTGGCCGGAGGGGCGTACCGATAGGCAGAGATCTGGCAAAGGATTCCAAAGAAACGACCCACTCCATTTAAAATCAAGCGGAAGACTTGTCCATGGTTAGTGGGGAGGAGGTTTGTCCTATGGTAGATGGCGACACACAGAACAGCGGAAATAATTAGCAGGTCGTTGAAGAGGTTCAGCTGATATGCCGTGTATCCGCGGTCCTGTACGAATCGTGACGTTGCAGGAACCAACCCTGTGAAAAGCCCGGATGCAAGGCAGGCGGCCACACCCCAATGATTCTGCGACAAAATATAAATATCGATCATTATGAGATGGTATCTGTGCCTGGCTTCTGTTTTGGCAACATCGATGAAATAATGCAGCTAAGAAAACAGTTGTATTTTATATAGGGTCACATCAAGTTAATTTTCACATTAAATTTTTGCTCCTGATTTCGACAAAAAAAGCAAAACTTTCTCCCTCTCCGGGGATGGTCAGTATGCCGAGAAAGCACCAAAATGGACAAATATGTTATGGTGTAGCCTTGATTGTACTTATAGAAGTGACACTAGCGAGGCAGCCATGACTGTAGTTGTAGAAGTGAAACTAGCTATAGTTGGATAATTGTAATGGTGGTGCTAATATACAAGCCATAAGTGAAACTGCCAACTTGTTCAGTGGTCTATCACACTAGTGTCATTTTTACTACACCAGCGTTCTTCTTGAATACAGGAATACATGAGTGTGGTACCATTAATTTGATTTGATTTATTTTGCACAATCTTTAAAAAATATAACATAATTATAAAACAAATTAAAGGATGAAAGTACATGCAGGGGGGAAGACTGTTTTGTCATTTCTTCTTACGACGTTTATGGTGTCTATTTTCAAAATTTCGGCCATCTTGCTTTTTTTACCAAATATCACCCTAGGCTATTGCATTATTTATGCTGCTTGCAGAAGATGTCATCCATACAATTCACTTGCCGTGAACTAACTGTACAATACCATGGTCATTAAACATGTCCTGTGGAGTATTACCTTGACCCAGATTCGGAGATCGATGTCCTTTTTTGGATCTTCAGGCGTTTTATCTCGAAAAAGTCCGTCCAACTCCTTGTCGTCATTGTTGTCACCACCCGGTGCCATAGCTGTTCTTTATGCACTTCCAATGCCCCGGCTAAAGGTGTAAAGGCGTCCTTTGTGTGAATATGGTGGGGAACATATCAAAACAACTGTGTAACAAAATGTAACTTCGGTAGAAAGGTTTTACATGGACAATGAAATATATGTCGAATATGGTCATTCTGCGCCTATCAAATATGTAAGAATAAGGACAGTAAGGCCACAGCAAGTAAATTTTATTGATGACATCAGGGCTCTCACGCTCATCAATTTTCCCCTGATTTCGAAAATAAATACGAATTATTCAACATCATGATTAATAAGTACTTATATGATGAAACTACATTTAACATTTCGTTATCGATATGCACGTGTAATTTATGTGTGCTCAAAAGCCGTTTGTTTGTTTGCTTTGCAGTTGTTTGCATTTGTTGACAAGCTGTCTACGTCAGATTGTAATGCCAGTTGAATACTTTCAAGGTCAGAATGGCTGACATATAGGACAGTATCTTCAGCATATAGTCCAATCTGGTAGGTTAGGACACGGTTAGGCATATCATTCACATAGTATCGAGCCCTGGGGGATTCCATAATTCACTGTACAGAAATCTGATGTATCTATGACCATTGACAGAATGGGATCGTCCATACAAGTAGGACTGTAACCACTTTCTTGACAGACAATAGGATACTGTGTTCGGTGGTGTCAAACAGTGTCGGTCAAGCAAACAGCGTAAAACCAGCTCAATGTCAAACATGATGGGGCCTATAAGAAATTCCTTTCAGTCTCGGGTGGCCTACAAGACTACTTGAACAGCAACTTCACATCACACATGTACAATGTATTTTCCCTACCCTGATTATGACCAACTGACCAGCGATCTGTAGCAGGCTGTCGGTCTCACCATTGCCTCAGCCTGGATGGCAACCAGGAGCAGAACTGCCTTGAAAACTGTATGGCCGGGCGCCACACTCCCTTCGGAAACATGCAGAGTTGAGTGAGTGTTAACCCAATCGGAGTGAACCGTACCCTTTGGATGAGAGGTGTTTCGAGACGATCAACAAACAGCGATATGGTAGACTGCTTAAAGTTCGTATACGCCTTACGTAACAACGACTTGCGTTCAACCGGTCGAACACGGGTTGTCCTTGCTGTAGGCAAGGTATTCTGGCTTGTGTTAGGAGTGTTTATGTGTGTGCCTTAGTAATTTAGCAGTGGCTGGCATTTCTTCGGGGCATTTTAGGAAAATTTTGGCCACAACTACCCCCTTATTTGCATGATTTGTGTCTGATAATGCTTAACTTAACGTAGATGCCAAATGTCTCAAGGATGAAATTTTCATCATTGCCTTTCTTAACTTAACACTATGCAAATATGATAGTTTATAAACTGTCCTCTTTAATCATGCAAAATTAGCCCCTGATATGCATTTATTGCCATAATTATGGAAGACATCTCTGATTTTCTCTACATATCAAAAATCACGACGATCCGGGAAAATGTCTTTACAATTCAAGGAATTTTTGATAATCGGACATATACTACACAGCTAGCTAATATTTATCTCTTATTCGCTCCTATCATGAAATGCAATGTATTTATAAACTGTCCTCATTAATTATGCAATTGTGTAAGCATCTCCAAAGCTATCTACATTCCAAAAATCATGGCCGATCCCTCAACCCCATCCCGGGTCTGCCTAAACACCACAAAAGACCACAAACAACCACAAACGACCACAAACGACTCTAATATGCAGTGTATATGGGGCAACGAACTTGTGTACGGTCTTTGTACGACACTAATGTAACTTTGCGACTATTTAGCTGTTTCTGCGGTTAGATAACTGCAGACCTGACAGACGACACAATTGAGTAAGATTGGATACAAGAATCCGTGCTTCTGATGATATGCTGTTTCATAGATCATCATGTCTTTTTTATAGCCTTTATTGACGCAGCAAAAAGCAACGTGACTTTTGCATAGTCGACTGTAATCTACAAAACAGTCAATGTGACTATACAAAATATATCTTAAAATTCTACTGACTGAGTAATGTACAATATTGGATCCCCAACTTTCATACAATCAAGTGAGGCTAAATGCGAATATCGTTGTCCTTTCTAATTATAATAACAAAGCAATATTTATGTACGTTTTTGTGTAATCATTTTCAATTCAACTAAACAATTAGCTACTATGTTGCTGTGAAAAGTAACGCCCAGTGAAGTATAATAAATTTAAGTCTACCACAAACACAAATACGAAACGGACGGTCTACGCGCTGTGCAATTTCAGAGTATGGTGGGCGCACACAGTCGATCATTTTCTCTAAGCCCTTACAAAGACCCTATGGCCACCACCTGTACGGCCATGCTGACGGTAGTGACGTAGCCGAATACGAAGAAGATGGATCGCCAGGGCTGCAGCCCGCCCAGGTAGCAGGCGGTGTGGAGCAGGCGGGAGGCCAGGAAGGCGCGGAAGTGCCACACGGCAACGTCAGACGACGGTTTGGTCAGCACGTATAGGAGGCCTACCTGTGGGTTAAGGGCATAGAACGGTGTAGAAACAACTTGTAATCTTACTAGCAAAATCAACCATGTACACTGTAAACTCAATATGTGAAAATGTGATGATAAACATTCGATTTGGTATACGGAATTGTGCAAAAGTCGTTTTCTCGCGAAATAGGGTCGTTGCCAGTGCGAACACGACAGAGTTCATCGTCATCACATGCCTGTTCTCCCTTCTCATCTATCCCTCAGTCTAACTAATTTACTTGATCGTTGTGGTACGACCTAAGCTTATGGCAGACAGCTTTTCTCTTCTGTTCAGTGTCGTCTATATGATCCTCCCTCTTCAATTGTAAATACATTGATACAATATATAAATTGAGGCAAAATTAGTGGCTGGTCCCGGTCCGTATTTCTTTCTTGGCAACTCACCACAAGGAATGGTGGGATGTTCTCGAGGTCGTTCAGGTGCAGCCGCCGAACTCTCTCGATGTCTGGGTGGTCGGTTCGAACCACGGCCTTATCTTTAGCTCCAAATGAGGTAAACAAGGTGTCCTCTGGATTCGCATGAACCTATGGGATCGATATCCAAATTAAGTAGCGTGACTGCAGACTTCATTTCGTGACCTGCACCACAGCAATGCCAGGTAGCTGTCTACAATCCAGCGTCACGTACACTGAATGCGATTGTGTCAGACAGTTGACGTAGACTGAGCGACCTTCTTTCGGCAAGGTTACGTTTTGGCTAGCGTTTGTGTGTGTGTGTGTGTGTGTGTGTGTGTGTGTGTGTGTGTGTGTGTGTGTGTGTGTGTGTGTGTGTGTGTGTGTGTGTGTTTGTGTGTGTGTGTGCGTTTGTGTGTGTGTGTGTGTGTGTGTGTGTGTGTGTGTGTGTGTGGTTGTGTGTGTGTGTGTGTGTGTGTGTGTGTGTGTGTGTGTGCCTGCGTGCGTGCGTGCGTGTGTTATCCTCCCATAAACAAGATGTTCCAAGCTGCAATACGGTGCGGTAACAAGTCACTGACACACACTGACACAATCTAACTGACACACACTCACACTAATCTTTTGGTATTAATTAATCAACTCAGACACCAAAACTCAACCAAAGAGCTTTGCTTTTCAGGTTTTACCAATGTGTATTTCGTATCAAGTTCTACCCCTATGTCCGACACCATGTAAACATGACAAGCTGAGCAACGCAGCTACTTCATATCTGGATAACAACATGGACTTACCCCCTTCATACGGCGGTAGTAAACTGTGACTACCATCATGCCCATCATCTTCATGGATGCCAGCCCTGCGTAAGCGGCGTAGGACGCAAACACGGGGTTAGCAAACTCTAAGACTCTGTCCGCCATTTTGAGCTCTGACAGACACCACCTGCGGAAGTAGGGGCCCTGCAGTGGTCATGACGTCAGGTGTAGGTCATCAGTTAAGGTCATCTGACACTATTCTCCACCACATGGTGCTGGGTTTATCTGTTTTCCCAGTTTCCTCACCAGGGTGACTTTAGGTATCTGAAATCCGTCATGATCTCAGTACATGGCCAAATACTTCAACTGAGACGGACCATTTGGCGAGTCTATACTTATACGTAATCTCCAAGCAGATCCTACAGTGGAATAAGATAGTACCAAACTGGCCAAGGAGTGTAGTCAGCCAAGAGGTGTCCATTTGCCATGTGTCCCGGTAGCGAAACACACTCCTAAGCCGGCTTCACTCCTCCGCCAGCTTTTGATACTATGTTATGCTACCGTAGGATCTGCTTGGAGATTAACTTATATACGTGTACGTGTGACTAATATGGTTCACCGTCCCAGCGAACAGTTTGCAGTACATTGCACCTTTACTTGGCGACATGACTACAAGATGAGTCGCAAAAAGGAAACAAAAATCATTGGCAAGCGTGAAGACAAATAATCAAAAGACATTTTATTAAAATCCTTATCAATACAGCAGTCCGTGTCCATTCTCAAAGCGATTTAAGCAGCACTCAGTAGATTTACATACAGACTTGGCCAGCTCGCCGTAGCTATACTTGAGCTCGCCAAATAACCCCCTTCCGATCAGAACGTTTGTATGGGCAGAATATGACATCTTGAAATACTTTTCATACATTAAACGGTCGTATCTAGTTACCACACTAGTGTAGCCCTTTAACTTTGAAAACGACCATGAAGTACACCAATATCAGATGTTGTTTCATGGTGCGTTTAATGCTAGCGTATCTGCCATAAGCCTGAGCAACGGTAAGTACCATTCCTCAGGAAGATTATTCATTTGTCTTCGGATCAAATAGTTCAAGCAAAAAGTCACAGCACAAAACAGTATCATATATATATGCATCCCCATGTCACCTTGTAACTAGCCTAGATGAAGTGAGGCCTAGGCTACGTGTGTAGGATCCGCATATGTCGTATTTTCTACTTAAATCACCAAACCCACTTATCATAATCTCGAAGCGGATCCTACCGTAGCCTAAGATAGTATCAAAAGCTGCCAGCAGAGGAGTGAAGCCGGCTTAGGAGCGTGGCTATACCAAACACACTCGAGCTGGTAGTCTGGCTTCACTCCTCTGGCAGCTTTTGATACTATCTTAGGCTACCGTAGGGCCTGCTTGGAGATTAACATATCATTAAAAGGCGTGTGACTGTTCATTAGCGAGAAGAAGAAGCAACCCTCATCCATCTACGTATAATCATCAGATCTAGCTTTAGACTAGACTAGACTTTCTTTGGCATATTTTTGTACTCTTGCAATTACAATCATTACAGAGCTCCTGCCATCAGCACTTGTACAGTCATGCTTAGGGTAGGGACTAGTCCCGTCAGGAAACACAGGACACGCCAGGGCTGCACACCTGCCAGGTAAGCCACGGTGTGGAGACACCTGGCCGCCGTGAAGACACGGAAGTGCCACAGGGCCGCCCCGGCGGACGGGCCGGTCATCACGTACAGCAAACCCACCTGGGGAGGGAGGGGACAACATCGATGGCACAACATCAGTTACACATGTCACAAGTTTGACAGTCCTATCATGGAATGCATGCATGCATTTCCTCAAAGTCGCTATGAAGCCCATTATGGAAACTGGTCGCTTTCCGGACCCCTATCCACATGCCAAATATCATTAGGATCCATGCATTGGTTCTCGAATTATGCTGTCCACAAACACAGACAAACAGTCAGACAGACAAACGAATGGCATCGAAAACATAACATATCTCGTGATGGTTATAATGTGATTGTTAATTAACATCCACATCCGCACTACAAGGACGAAGTTTTGTCTTAGCAAACTAGTCCAATCCTTGTACACACAGATATTCTCTTATTTCCCGACATTCTGGCACCCAAACGCGTGCAACACTTACGGCCAGGAAGGCAGGGATGTTCTCCAGGTCGTTGCGGTGAAGCCTGCGCACGCGCTCCACGTCAGAGTTGTCAAGTCGAACCTTAGCTCCCTTGTTGCCTTTGACGTCCTCTGGGTTAGCGAAAACCTGCGTGGTCGTATAGTGAATATACGAATAGTGTTCAAATAACGAGAATTATACACTCTACAACCAAAAATATCAGCAATGTATATTGCCCTGCGTCCTCAGGAATAATTTCAAACTTGTTAAAAAGGT
>NC_049991.1:11463240-11509807 GCF_000003815.2 Branchiostoma floridae | reverse complement strand
AACAAGGAATTGCAGGGTCAGATGTCTCAGTACTTTGCTATCTGGAATATTCGAATTTCAACCAAGACAGCGACACAGAAACTCCGCGATACACTGACGTGAAACCAAACATGCGGCACTGGCACTGCACCTTCTGACATTTCATATGAATCATTACTCTCCAAGCAGAGGTTGAGTCGCGTAGATATAGTAGTAATAATAATAATATCGGGTGTATTTGCAGCCAGTGCCATAGGCAGGTACCCAATGTGTTGAGTAATGAGGCTGATTAACGTGGTCGAGGCACCTCCTCGAGCACGGGACCCCCGTTTTACGTCCCTCCCGGAAGACGATTTCGTTGAAAGCTTCGTGAGGCTACAGCAATCCGGACGTCCTTGGTTGGTCCCCCATCCAAGCACTGTCCGGACCGCGCGTTGCTTAACTTCCGAGATCGAGGGATCGGGTGTACCAACGCGCCACGCGGCCGTAGCGTAGTAGTAATTTTTTTCCCGACTACTACTATATCTACGCGACTCAACCTCTGCTTGGAGAGTAATGAATCATCACAAGATCAGAAGCCTACTGATTAAAAGTCGATGGGCGTGACCACAAGTCACGGTTGAACAGGCGCTGGCTACACAACTCGTAACCGACTCGGAATGTGCACTACAGGTCGTGCCTGACAGGTCCGATCACGGCTTATGAATGTCGTAAGTACTAGGCCAGGACCCTAGGGACTAGATATCCCTGATCACTTGTCGGTGTACGTTTGTCAATTTTGCAGCAGCTCACAAAAACACGAATGAATGAGCCCCCGCTTCAGGTAGGGGTCAGAGGTCTTCACAGTTACACAATCAGTAAACATCTGTAACATTGACTAAAGAAAGCTAAGATCGAAGGCAACTAAAGGTACCGTACCCCCACTCTGAAACGTGTGATGGTGGTGTAGCCCGTCACGCAAAACATCTTCAGCAAGACCACACTGGAGTAGGCAGCGTAAGCCGCGAACACGGGGTTCTCAAACGACAGGCCTGCGGACGCCATGATGAAATCCTGACTTGCTGATTCTGGTGCCAGAATGCAGTGTTGTACTCGGGAACAGGGATACCTGTATAGTTACGGACAACAAGCTGGCCAACGCCACGACGTGTAGAAACGTTGAAGCTTGAAAGCGACGGTGATACAAGGGGGGTCAGGGGTCGATCAAACTATATAAACGGCAGGCAAGACAATCACGCCCACTTTGACTTGGTATACAAATAACCCTAAGGTAAAATGCACACAGTTTACCCATAATGCCACCGTCGTGACGTCCTGACACAAAAGACACCACCGAAGCAAAGGAACCCTACAGATATTATTAAGACACTCCCCCCGATCCCCACCCCTCCGTCTCCGACGTTCACTCGTGATTTGTTTTGGATATCTTCTAGTTCTTTTTACTGTCGAACTTTCCAATACATGATTACTGTGTTACTGCCTTAGGGGTATCTAAACGACGCCCTATGATATGGGAAGTGTCCGAGCGAACGCTGGATTGCGCCTGCGTGTGACCGGGGTTAATGTCCTAGCGGGCGGTTCAATGTTCGTTGCTTTGCCATATGGCTTAAAATGTCAAGCAAAAGCAAAGGAGCAGAGCCGTTTGAGCTTCTTGGTGACATTGGATATCATATGCATGTGCAAAACCTGCACGTTATTGGATATTGGAGAATTGTTCATCATAACAAGTTGTCCTGCTTACGTTTCGATGCCTGTCAGACTTTTTTCCTTAGAATCTCCGCTAACGACATGTCACTGTTGTTTTTATGTGCAAGTGTATTCCAAAGTACTTGTACTGCAAGAGATGACGTGTATGCATGTACGTATTTACAACGAATTATTCGTATGCGACAAAGGCCTTCAAAGCTAGCTTTTTCAAAAGCAATTATGTGTCTTTAATACATTCATATGTAGAAAATCTACATAACTCGACTGTAACTTAAGAAATCTTATTCTTCAGTTGATAAAATATTCGATCAACTTCATACATAAAGTGAGGCTTCAAGTCAGTCCTGCAGTGACCTCAAACTGTTTCTTTTCGTTCACTCCCTGACGATAGCAGTTTGTCGTTCAGTATGCAGAGTTGCTTGAGAAATCCGTCATTTGGGCACACCTCGCGCCGATCCCTGACTGTCTTTACGGCCTCCTGTACCATCATGCCCTGCTTCAGCATCAGGTAGGCTATAACCAAGGTAGCCGATCGACTGAAGCCCTCCAGACAGTGGACCAGGACCTTGGCTAGGACGAAACAACAATCTTTTCAAAAGAGAGAATTACAGCTCCGTAACATGAGCAAAAGGAGGTCCGGATAAACTGACTATTAAAAGCAGAATTATGGGCGCGTGTACCTGTTGAGTCTCTCAGAGCGTCCTCTATAAAGTCGGCTGTCTGTATGAAGTACGGCATCATGTCAAAACCGTCATGATCTACTGCTTCAACTCCTGGAAAAAAGATCGTTCGCGGGAAATAAACGTTACAGGCACAGGGTTAGTGAGACCTGGTATACAAGGGTATTGCTAGTCACCATTGGTAAAAGAAACAGTACTATTTAATTAGTATGTATCAATTGTAATGTTATACATGTTTTTATCGAGTGGTAATGTTTATTTATATACACGTTTGATGAAAAGAGTTCTGCGTTTAGGTATTTTAGAACACTACATCAATCTTTGGGAGATTGCAGAGTAGCACCAAGGAAAGATCCCATTCTCAGTCGTACATGCGCTGCGCTAGCGCCGTACGGCGTACGTGTATCTATATACTGTCCCTACCTAGGTACTGAATAGCCGTGTCTCGGTAGAAGTGGGGACCGGTGAACACGCCGATATTGTGCGCAGCGTTTACAACATGAGTGATGCCCAACTCCTGCAGGCGGCCCACCTTCTTTGCAATGTCACTGTCACAGGCAAGAATGTAGCATAGTTGCAACATGGAAAGACAAGAAAGCAAAGTCATCTACATTGTAAACAAAACATTGTCATTCTCACCACCATGCCATATGCATGTACTATTTTTCAATATAACAATATACTCAATGTTGATTGCATTAAAAACCGGAAAACAAAGCATGGGCCACAACAAACGCTGTAAATTGTATGTAAACTGTGACTCTAAAACTTTCTTAGATTAAAGCAATACCGCTACGATTCTATTTTGAAACAATATATTTTTCGTTCAATTCTCTTAGACAATGATATTACAATAATGTTTCTTGGTTATGTCATATCTGGACCATACATTCTTTAATAGCTACTCTACTTTGACCTCTGGACAATTGTGGAAAGAAGAAAGACACACCCTTCACCGATGTATATTCGCGGAAACACTTCGTCGTGTGACCGAGAGGGCATGAGCACAAGATCGAAAGGTCCGGTGATGATTCGGCGCAGTTCCTCCACACGACAGGATGTGGGGGGTACCCGGTCAGGGCTGGACAACGTACCGTCTGGAGTGGAAGATAGAAGCTGAAATACAAAATGATTTTTATAGACTGTGCAAGATCATCACTACATAGTACATACATATCGAAAGCATGCAGCCTGTCAAAAGAGGCTAGAAAAGAAAAGTTAGCGATACATGGGAAGATCTTTTGTGTTATCATGATGTCCTTCACCGTACCCTCCCCCTGAGCGTCGACGAGTAGCATATCACTTGTATTGACATTGCTATCAACGTCGTTGTGATGCCTTTATAACGATTATAAGACAATGTACATGTTATGTGACGATAATTTAATGTCACAAGACTCGCAACGATGACAGTACTATGATCCTACAATCTCATGCCCGTAGCCAGAACTGAGGAATGTAGGGGCATTACATGAGGTTGTGAAGACGTTGAACCACACTCTCTGGCCTTCCTTGGAGGCAGGGGTGGTGGGTCTCCTTCGTGCCTACTGTCCTGCACTTCTGTAGCCATTAAAGTGCTTCTACAGCTTCACTTCACCGGGATAGAAACATTTTCTGCAAAACCGTGACCCGGAAACAAATGGTTTAATGTACCACTCGCACAGCTGTCCCCTAGCGACTGTAAGCAAATCTGCATTTTCTACGAACATGTATAACAGCTTGGATTGCATTCAATTTCCATCCTCCTAACGCCCGGTCCCCAACGGCATTAGCCTAAAAGTATACACAAGGAGTTTGACACGACTGTGGTCCTTCTGCGTATGTAAATTTCACGGTATGTACAATGGCAATGCCGGGCTGGTACACGCACAACGTTATATTGGATTTCGATACTTTGTCAGACAATAGCATATAAAGCTATTCTTTCCGTCAACCACAAATGAATAGCATGACGCAAGATTCAAAGTTACGATAAGATCCTTTTGTTAGATGTGGGTGGCCCTGAAAAGGGCCGGTGGTATTTGCTGTTCACGTTTACTTCTTCTTGGGTAGGAGCACGGCGTGGATGTTGGGCAGCACACCTCCCTGAGCGATGGTCACACCGCCCATCAGCCTGTTCAGCTCCTCGTCGTTGCGGACGGCCAGCTGAAGGTGACGGGGGATGATCCTGGTCTTCTTGTTGTCACGGGCAGCGTTGCCGGCCAACTCGAGCACCTCAGCGGTCAGGTACTCCAGCACGGCGGCCATGTAGACTGGGGCGCCGGCACCAACGCGTTCGGAATAATTGCCCTTGCGCAGGAAACGGTGCACACGGCCGACAGGGAACTGAAGCCCTGCACGGGATGAACGGCTCTTTCCCTTGCCCTTCTTGCCCTTACCTTTTCCGCGGCCAGACATCTTCAGATGATTTGTATCTTTACAAACAACTGCAAAAATATTGCGAAATATGCAAACTAGTCAATTACTTGGGTTTTTATAGCCTCAAGTTGGATCCTGTCCACAGACGGCGCTAACCAATGATAGCAAAACCCAGAAAAGTTAACCAATCATAAATCACCAGTTAGAGCCGAAAGTTTGTGCTTCGCTGACGTCCGAGTGAATCAAAACGATTTTATTACCCCCGTATGAAAATGTGGCCAATGGCGTCGTTCCTTGTCGAGATGCACCAATCACAGCCCAAGTGATCAACCAATGGGAGACGCCTTCGAATGACAGTGACGATCCTCGTTAATATGCTGGGTTAGTGTATCAATTTCAAGGTTATTGACCAATGACGGTGTAAAATGGAAAATATATCCAATCATGGCTTGTTTCAGATGTAAAGTGACCAATCAAAATTCTAAACGTCATTAGCTTTCGATCACGTCTGAATGAGGATTATCTGCAATCTCCTAATTTGCATATTTTCTGTCGAGAGGCAATAAAAAGTCCCATGCTCGTGAGGTAACCATCACTTCACAATCACCGTATTTGAAGTATGCCAGCAAAGGGAGCAAAGGGAGCCAAGAAGGCCGGCAAAGGCCGCCCAATGGGTAAGGGTGGTAAGAACAAGAGGAGGAGGAGGAGGGAGACCTTCGGTATCTACATCTACAAGGTGCTCAAGCAGGTGCATCCTGACACCGGTGTCTCCAGCAAGGCCATGGGCATCATGAACTCCTTCGTCAACGACATCTTCGAGCGTATCGCTGGCGAGGCTTCCCGCCTGGCTCACTACAACAAGCGCTCCACCATCAGCAGCCGAGAGATCCAGACCGCCGTGCGTCTGCTCCTGCCTGGTGAGCTGGCCAAGCACGCCGTCAGCGAGGGCACCAAGGCCGTCACCAAGTACACCAGCTCCAAGTAAACAACTTCGAACCGCAAAAACCCCGGCCCTTTTCAGGGCCACCAACATCTCAAAAAAGAGCTGTAGCGCATCGGGAATTCTGACAATATTGATACCATTTGTAGATGGCTATGCCTTACACAAGTGGGAATGTCAAGCTTAGGGCACTTTGTTTACATACAACACGCTAGGCTAAGTTTGCATCTTGTGGGAAAAACTAGTATGTATATTGAATTTTCTCACAAGCAATATGAAATACATGTATAAAACACTGGTGTAAGGTGTTCCCGTTTGCATGGCCCGGCAAGCAGAGTCGTCTAGCGGTACATACCAGTACTACTGCTACTGCTATTCTATCCGACGTTGTTGATTTTTTCGAAAGTTCAATACACACGTTTTTTTTCATATCCACCATTCTATCATATCTGAAAGGGATAAAGCGTTTCTTTAAAACCTGTCGTGCGTTTTTCCGCATAACATATTACATATTGAAACTGTCGTTACCTCATGAGACAGGTACATTCAATGCTGCACTGTCCCATGTACTGTCAATGAGAAATAATGTTATACCTTGGTTTACACCGAAATCTCTCTATATCATTACATGTAACATTAACATTTTAACGTTAACGTTAAAGCTTTCTGAGTGCACTGCGAGACGACAAATGACACAACATTTACTTAATGTGGTAATGTTATACTAACTTGGCTAACGGGCACTACCCACCATCCCGCCAACGCCAAAAACATGCATATCATATCATTATAACTTTAAGTAGACTTGAAAAATAGAAATGCGTCCTATGTTTTCCTTTCGATCCCCTTTGTGCTACATATTATGTATGCACTTCTTTAATTTTTTTCTGATATGCAAAAAAAAAGGTATATTGTATCATTAAAAGTAGACGCAACCTGTGTTCCTCTCGATCCCTTTTGTGCGCATAGTATGTTGATCAAAGTTGTTCAGCAAGCCGTTTGACTCAGTTTTCAGCAAGTCAACGATTGTTTGTACACAGGGTACTTAACGCGCTTGTTGCCAAGCATATGCCACAAAAACATACAGGGAAGTGTGTGTACACCAACGTCACAAAAGCCAGGGCACCGAAGCTCCGAAGCTGTAGGCGTTGCTATGTAAATTATTCATGACCACCAACAGCATTGTTATGGCGGCGATTAAATTTTCATAACCCTCCACCTCCTCTTAGGTAGGTGTGATCCTTAATAATGGCCCTCAGGGTGTCGTAAACAATATCATTAGGCAGACAAACTGATTGTAGAGTCTTTCTCTTTCTCCGCGTTGGTTTACCAAAATCAAATTGGTTTTGTGAAGACACTGAAATGTCATTGACCGTGAAACCAAGCACCTCGCGCCTTGATCAGAAACAATGGCTGAAAGAGTGTTGCTGTATTCATAGGTGAAACACAATATGAACTCCATGTTGCGAATTTGGACCAGCCCATTACTTTGGTTACCTGGACCGCAGTGCAAACATGTATGTAAAGCCCCACAAAATAGTGCGGGGTGTACTTGTGCAGAAATCTTTCTTGTATGCCCACAACAGTAATCTCTACCTTGATCTTACTCATGAAAAGTTAATTTCGGTGTTTTGTTCCTTTGTTCCTTTGTATCTGTGGATATTCCGTATATTTAGATCGAAGATACCTTTCCCAGGTACAAGTATGCCTTGCGCGGAGTGATACAAAACAAAGGTTTGTGACGTAGTAGCAACACTCAAAAGTCATTATGGCGGTGGGGGAAGCGGCAGGGTAGACCCCGGGGTTGCTGACATTACCACCTAATGTACGTACTCCCTCTTTAGTTCTAACTCTGTGTTTGTTACAGTTAGAAGCCCTCAGTATAACCTTGACAAGATCATCCGTTTAGATACGTTCCCTTTCGTGAGTTGATCGTATGTCCTCACCTTTTGTAAAAGTCCCGGGCCGTTTTCGTGTTAGGTAAAGCCGAACAGCCAAGGGGTTTAACTGAAGTTTAATCCTTACAGCTGTAATAATCGTATCGACAACAATCTTAGGGCAACTGAAGAGCATGAGATTTTCTGTTATATAATTTGTAATCGCTTAAATAGCTTAGCCTTCTCTTGGCAACGGCATACGTGAAGCCCGCGAGAGAAGTCGCTAGGTTTCAGAGCTCTAACCTGTCCTACATAATTTTTTACTGTCCAGTTTCAGGATGTGAACTACTGGTCCGTGACAACGTTTTACTCGTGCTAGTGCCGACATTTCTCCCGCATTTGTGCAACTGATAACTCCCTCAACATGGAACAGTCTTCCCCCGGACCGGGGAGTCGTCTTGCGAGGATGACACGGCCCACAGCCAGCCATGGGGGAACCGCAGAATGCTAAGATGAAACACGACGGTGCGATGAAGACAGAAGGGGGAGGGCAGGACCACCAACTCACGGTAAAACTTTCGACGGTTATTTCTCCATCAGTGGTTTACCTGGTACTGTATCATCAACCTTAGCATTTAACACTTTCTATAGGGCATGTCATATCGTTTCACAATAAGAATTTTTCACCATGTTTACTATATCTGCATTGCTCAATCAGCAGGTGTCTTTTTCACTGTTGAAACTCAGGTGTTTTCATCACATCATTTCCCATCCGGAGCAAATTCATGTTTTCTGTACACAACAAGTAACATCCATTGGCATAATACCGGTCGGTTTACTGCAATTTCTCAAGCAATGCTAATTTGGCAAATGATCAACGCATCATTTTCTCCAGTTACATGTTGCTGTTACAGCTTACCTTTGCCACTTCTTCTGTGTAAATTATTTTGTCTCTCTGGTCCTGCTAAAAACATAATATCGTAATTGGAACACACCGCGGAATTGCACGGAGAACGGGCGCGTGGTTGGAAGGGGGTGCACTATACCGGTCGAACGAAACACGGCACAATTAACTGCCGCTATGTACCTTTATACATCCTCTGTTGTTCCTTTCTTTCCTGTTAGTAGTTGCACAAAACAAAAATCTGCATGAGCATACAAAAAGTCATGAGAAAATGGGCGTATACTGACAAGAATTTTCATTTAATTTTGATCCGTCACAACCGCTATGACGTAAAACTTTACTGCTGGCCGTAGCATTAAAAATGGCGGGAAAATGGCGGCGTACGTTCAATTTGACCCATTCAGCCGTAGATCCGGGCGATAATGCAACGGTTCCTCACACTTTTACACGAGTTGTAGGTCACCAAAAGAAATTCAAGATTGCTGTTGAATCATGCTTGTCTTGTGCCGTGAGCACATGTGATTATTATCTACAAATCTGGCGATGAACGTGACAGTGTGTTTGTCCCACGACGAGCTCGCCTGCCCCGAAAATGACCTGAAAACTTTTGGCCTTGTTGTCTTCGAACGCATTGTTATCGATGCTTTGTAAATTATGTATTGGACACCTAGATGTCTGAAGTGTGCATACCTCAGAAATAACTATTGTTGCATGTGTAGATCTCTTTAAGTTCCACTATTTTTAATCGACCGGTATAAGGCTTATGACCGGTATTATGCCAATGCATGTTATAGTATATTATCCAAGTTAGCCTTGTAGAAGTGTCAGTAGAGGTGTGACATTAGGTGCGGTTGTGTATCAACGTGTGTAATTAAGAACACATTTTAGCTCTTATTGTCATAGGTGTGTCCATGTCGCATCATCACTGAAGTACAGTAGATGAAAAATGATGGGGTCTGTTGCGCAGACAGGTGTGAAAATGGTTCTAATGAAAGTGTCCAGGGCACAGTGACCTGTGGGAAAATGTCCATTATTTATTATTTATGAACTGGACACTGATGACCAGAGCATCGGTCACTGTATAATCTATATGATTGTTATAGATGTGATGCAGACATACCACTAATCAAGTGAAAGTAATTAGCACTATTGACGCGACATTTGTCGTTCCAGGAACTTCTGAAAAACAGGGCGTACGTCCTGAGCGTGTACACCTGGCTAAATAAAGTGATGATGATGATGATGACTTACAATTACGTCCACTAAAATGCATCGAATACTTGTAAATATTGTTACACAACTCTACCTGAAAGCATGTTCTTTTGGACACAGTCGAACACTACATTGTGGCAAAAAATGTTGTAAGCCACTATATGCAGAGTACAAGCTTTGTTTTGAGAAAGTGGGAAGTCAAGCCTTTGTACTGTTGGTAAAATGGTATTACCAATTATGCCAATTGGTTCAAAACCTAACAGTACATGTAATCTTGTTAGAGTATTTGTGCATCCAAAAAGAAGGGAAGCCACTGTGCATTCTGTAGTAATTCTAGCAACTGATCTGATTTAAGAAATTACTTTAAGCATCCTTCTACACTAGCCTCTGATGTACTAAGCGTTGTCTGATTCGCTGTGTTTACGGTGTAGGTGGCCCTCCGTGTCCGGCCCGTCAGTGATGCCGAGCTGGAACAGGGAGCGACGTTGATTGCCCACCGCGTCGACAACAATGTAAGTCTTCCTGCAGTAATTTTGTTGGTTTGTGCTATAGATCATGTGTGCCAATGTATATCGGGAGCCGCAGCTTAAGGATTGTCATTTCGTTTGCAATTAGTTATCTGATTGGTAACAGGATAGTGATATTCACTGATAAATCATGGACAGAATTGGAAACAAGAATACAAATTGTCATGACAAATAGTATTAGTTGCTCTCAGTCTCTTCCTCCCTGACAAGCGGGTGTTTACTCAGCAGAGTACTGCAGCAGAGGAAAGATGTTTGCCCTTTGGCATTGCAGATGTTGCCATTTAATCCAGTTAGTTAAAATGACAAGGACCGGCATGCTATATACATTTACATGTGCCACCTACAAGTAGGACACAAATACGCAGGCAAACAGCAAAGAACCACATCTGGCCTAAACCTCTGTTAACGTAATCCCACAAGTGCAACAAGTATAGTAAAATGTTCAACTGAAAAGCTGGCTAGTTGGGATGAGAATTGATGGATAAAGCTTAAAAATGACTGATCCCAATGTGTTTGAACATATAAGTCCATACCACCTTTACTTCAATGTAATAACAGTGAGTTATATTTAGGTTCGGATCAGGTGTTGGACCAAATGGACAGTGTTTGTTATTGGACGGAAGCTACGTCAAAACCACAGTCCGCGCTGAAACAGGATCTTGCTGTTTCCACGAGTATTGGATCTCCACTTCAGCACGATCCTGCTGTACGCAAAAGTAGCGGGGGTGATAAGCTTCCCCCACTTGTACCACTGTATCATGTGATACTTAATTCTACAGCAGAGATTATGCTTGAGGTGTTAGATTCACGGTCATTCGCCTTCAAGACTTGAGCTCTCTTAAGACGATACTTGAGTTAATGGGGCTGTGAAACATTTGATTGTTAGATCAGGTTGCAGAGTCAAACATGAGCAACAAAGCTTTTCTCTCGGTACTTCAGCCGGCTCTACTTGTTTTTGCCTTAGTCAACATCAGCAGTTGAGGTTGATCCATTTTTCTAGTGGTGGCAACTAGAGTTTAGTTACAAAGAAACTAACAATGTTTGTACTGTGAAAAATTGGCATTTTAGTTGATTTTCTTGAAAGTGTATCAATATCTTAATCTGAAATGGGTACTTACTAACTTACTGATAACAAGCATTGGTTCTAAAATATAAGTAGAGTCAACAGGTGATGGTCATATGGGAAGTGGAAGGAAAGGGGATGTTTGTTTTATTTTTGACAGGACGCTATGTCTAGGGAACTGATAGTGACCGCACACCTGTGAAAGTGTACACTTGAGCATCGCGTAACTCGGCAGTTGCTACAACTGCTACCAGCAGCAGAAACAAATTGATAACCTGAATAGACAATGAATACAACACAAACCACAGTGGAAGACTTGAAATTCTGACCATCTGAGACCTTTCAACGGTTCTCCATTGTTGGCAAACATTTTTCTGGTGAAAAGAAGTTGCTGACTGAGGCAGACAGGTTTAAGAGACATGAAGGGGTTGCTTGTAAAGTAGCCTGCCTGATCGTATCTTCTTAAGTGTCCCTTCCTTTCTTTTGTCACTTTTACCTCAACTAGCGTGCACCAAAGCCTTTGTCATCAATGCCAGGGTAAAGTTGACAAAACACGACTATGCCATTTGACATTGTCTCTTCACTTGTGGTGTGTAGAAGTGCCGCAGCGCGTCTCCTATTATATAAGGGTGTACACGTATGTGTAGTGTAGTCCGACAATGGATGGTGACAATTGAAATACCTGGAGATGAGAACAGTTATCCAGGTGTGGTTCCGCACTGTCTGCACATGTCTGATAAATAGGGGATAGTACAGTGTCACTAATGTACATTGTACATGTACCCATCTTTGTGACATGAAAGCAGGAAAAGCGATTATGAGCCAAACGCACATGATGTTACTAAGCACTTCATATCATATATATTAATATGTTTCTCTCATAGAAGAGTGTTTACAGTGTACAAAATGAAGTCAAAACACCTACATGTAGACGTAACAAGGAAACACTACAGTCGTTCCTAAAGTGGGTGGTTGCTATGATTATTATGTAAAAAGTCATGATGTCTTTCATGTTCTCAATGTTGAATAGAAACAAGTGGCTTGTGTACAGTTGCACACAGGTAATATTTGATACCCCTAGAAACAGTTACTACGGGCAGGCAGGAATTGAAGGGTACTTCAACATAGCTCAACAAATGATTTGGTTCGTATGGAGGACTCTACACAGTCTTGGCTGACAAGGATTGGAGTTGTCCTTCACTGGAATCCATGTATTTTGACACGTACGAACATGGGCCAGCTCAGTAGCATGGAGCCTGATCTGACACTTGGCCCTGGGTTGGACATCCTGGCCCGTAGAACACTGCCAATATATGTCCATTTCAGTCACTTGTCATCTGCCTGTTCACCCAGATGCAATGTCACAAACTGCCTGGAACCCAGTTTTTGCCAGGCAATTACAGGTTAAATGGGTACAAACCACTTTGTGGTCCCAAAAGTAGGTGAGCAAATGCAACTTAGTGGAAACAGCGCCAATTGTGCCTTTGTGCAAAGTGGGTTACCTGTGAAATTAGCCTCTGAAGCAGAATAGCTTGTAAATGTAATAACATAGCACAGAAGTTACATAAGATTTCAAAATTTTTTTGTTTTAGAATTTAACCCCCAAAAAATATAATCAAGATATTAAATTTTCGACTCAGTTAATGGTACTTCATAAAGATTAAGACAAAGACACCATTCTTTTGTCATTTCTCTGATTCATCTTCTTGCAAAGTGCTTGGATTAAAACCCTAGTTACCTGCTGCCTCTGTAAGTACTACTCAATGGTGAAGGATTATCTTACTTTTTCATGTTGTAAGTCATAGGATGATATCACCCCTCTGGGTGGGTAAATGTTTGGTGTTTTGTCTCTTGTTTGCATACATCATGCAGGGTTCAAAATTCATTGTTGTGAATAGATGACTGGTGTACCTAAATTGTACTGGTGTACCTAACCTTAAGATTTAGGCACTCACACAAAAAACATACACAACATAGTTACGATGATAGATTTAAGTAGCACTCCAGCAAAACCTAATTACAAACATTATAATTACTGCATCTCTGTAGAGGTTGAATGTGAAAGTAGGTATGAAAAGGGATACAATAAAGGTTTTATTGTTTTTCATGATGTTAGTGTGCAACAAGTCATCCTTTACGTAGATTACTGCAACACTTCAAAAATATACAGTTGTATTAGCACATCCACAGTCAGAAATTAGGAGCATAGCTCCAGTTTTGTACAAAAGTGCAAGCACACCCATTTGAGCCCAGTTAAATCATCTCAGAGTTCTCAAATGATCATGAAGGCTCAAAAGTTATGTGAGCTATTTACACAATGTAGACAGTGCAAACTACACATAGTTCAGCTTCTATATACCAACCTCTCCAACCACAGAACAGGTGGCCTTATTCAAGGTTTCCCACTAAGATGTAGTTCCATGGGAAACCAGCTATGTGTGGTTACTCACATTCACCAATGCCGTGTGCTGTCATTCATCACCGTGCTGCGACCTGAGCTACATTATTGATTAACACTTCTGACGTTACCGAGTCTGAGCCCGTTGATTGCTATTCTGTGTTATATAAAGAATAGTCAGAGGTCTTCTTTTGTACTTGTAAATTCATGAAGGATATTGCAAGGAATGATTGTTTATACATCTTCAGAAAACTGCAGGCCAAATGTATACGTAACACCTGTCTTTACAAACACGTATGACAGTGGTACATTTAAAATTGCAGGTAAAATGGTGCAGCACCTTAGTGCTTGCTGGCAGTCCTGATTGTTGCCATGGCCCGGAGTTTTACAGACCCAGATATCACCAAACATCCTGCACGTTTCACAGTGGCAGAGCTGTTTTCAGTGTTATTGTCACCCAGTTTCTATACAGTATGGCCTTTCCCTGGGGTAAACAATCCTAAACATTTCAAAACAAAGAAACAAGTACATTCACATATTTTTGACTCCAACCAAGATATTCAATGTGGTTGTTAAGTCCATACTAAAACATAACAACGATGACATTGAACACAACAAATCCAAAGTATAGATGACATTTGTGTTCAATATTTATCTAACTTTTTCTGCTTTATCAAAACATTAAAGCTCTGTTTTGTATTCATGTACATGTATTTGACCCCAAACCCTTGAAGAGGCTGTTCTTCCGAACATTAAAAACCATTTAAGAGGCTATTCTATATGTCTATAGCAAGTGTCTATAGGTCACATCTAGATAGTGTGACTTTATCAAAGTTTATGTCTTAAATAAAAGATGTTTTAATTCTTTTTGAAAGAGGTAATGCGATCTAGATTAATGTAATAAATAACTAGCAAGTTTGTTTGACAACAAGCTTTCAATGCAGCACATTGAGTAAAGTTTTGTGATGTAAAAAAAACTTGCTCAACTTTTTGTGACCTCAAAATCATTAATGGTACGAAGTCTAACAAGGGTTGTGCCCAAATCCTACTGTTCATGTAACTTTCTCCAAGTAAGTCAACATGAGAGCAGAAGTGGGCTGGTAAAGCCACCAGTTTGTGTACACAACTGTTCTGTCTCAACTTGAGTTCCGTTCATATCTCCACACGCTTTATCCTGTGGTATTTGGACGCCAACTTAGCAAACACAGAACAAGCGAAAAGCAGACATGCATGGAAATTCTTCCAGATTACAAATTCTATATGACAAAGTTATCATTTTGTGAGTTGTTATACATTGTTTGTAACAATTAGTATTTAACTTTTAGTGTAGAAATCAAATTATGAACCAGTGTTGAGCTGTTGCTGGTACTGACATATCCATACCATGCATATGCATGAGAACAGTGTTCTTTGTAGACATTTGTAAACCTGAAGTACTGCACAGAATTTGAGTGCCAATTAGCGGAATTTTGCTTAGTGATTCGTCTCTGCAGACCTTTACATGTATTAGTGGAAGGCTACGATCATTAGGTCCGCAAGAAGTTGTGGACGATGGCTTTTGTTCAGAATGCCAAAAATAGGTCCATTCAACAGCATGCATATGAATAGAATATTGTATATAGATTAAACGATAATGTTATGCATCAATTATTGTTACTGCATTTGAGAATCTAAGGTTTATGTCCTGTAACTAGGGATTTTTACCAGCACAGTACTGATATGGCACTGCAGAAGTTATTCAGATTCAGGTCCAAAACACCAGTATTGTACAAGAAAACATATTTTATAGGCATTGAAATCGGCACAATGTTTGGTTTAAATCCCTTCGAAAGCATTTGGTTCTGTACATATATCAACTGTCAAGTCAGAATAGTGCTTGTATCTGGTGTACATGTATCTACTAGTAAGGTCACATCCCAGCATAGAAACAAACTCAAACCACAAATAGTTTTGTTGATTCAGCAGAAGTTTATCACGCTAACTCCTGAATTTTTTAACAGCCTTTTGACTTCCAACTCATGTACACAAAGGTGAACACTGACAATAGTAATATATGTAGTAGTATATTCTCAAAGTCTATTGTCCGTGCAGTCTAATTTATTGCCTAATCCTAAGAATTCCCTTTGTTGCTGTTGGACCTGGCTTGGAGAATGTATCTTTGAGTTGATTCCCCCTGAACTTTGTTGGTTCGAATTTTTAAGTGGATATCATTTTTCCTCTTCTGTTACTATACTACATGTATGAATACAAAATGTAGTCAGTGAAATGAACATAATTGTCTGTAATTGTGCGGTTCCAATTTGACCAGGGACAACAATGTGCTCATTCCTTCTAGATGAGGAGACATGTATAGCTTTGGATAATTACTTTTACATACAGAATGAGCTGGGTTACACTGGTAAGATGATGATTTGAAATAGGTGAAGGCTGAACACTCATTACAAGCAGGTAAAAGTGTGAGAGACTGTGTGATGTACAAATTTAGATTATTTACCCATTTTCAATCACTCCATGTATTTGATTTTGTTCACTTGCAATTAGCCCCAAAGACACAGTAACTTAGGGAAGTTTTCATGAATACTGAAGGGATATGAGGAAAATGCGAAACTCTTTTGGACTGCTACATTCATCAACCATACTTTTCTTTCCAAATTGTCAACCAACGTGATTTTGCCACACACAGCTAGCACAGTAGCAGTGACTAATTAAAATAGTTTGCTCTGTCCCTTTAGATTGCTAGCAATAAGTAACTCTTTGGATTGGAATAAAGTGAAAAAAGCCCCAGCAATCTTTAAGTTTAACTGGATTCTGACTGGCATAATTTGATCCAATAATGGTTGATCTCCAGTTACCTCAACTCCACTTCTACTAAACAACAACAGCTTTTAGAGGTCAGCCTGGTCCACAAACCAATAAGTTTGGATGACTTTTTCACCATCTGTTCAATTGTGGTTCACGGCAAACAATCCTTGATGATTAGGTTTTTGTTTTCTGCCAAGCATGTAGAGACAATTGGGAGGGCAGTGGACAGAGTTGGAGTGTGTGTTGGGTTTCAGGATTTCCTGTCTATGAGGATCTAACTGCCATTGTTACACCAGCAGGGCAAGAAGTTATGTAATGCTTGACTTCAGTAGAGGATGACAAAGTGTTTCATACTCAGATAGGGGTGGAGTTAAATGGGACCTAATTGCGGGGAACTATTGTAAGACTTGTAATCTACAAGCGGAATCAGCACTTTGCGGTGCTTACAAGAACTCCACACGTCACAGACATGGTGTGACGTGGTAGATTTGTGGTCAGGATGCTCCCATCAATGAGAGCTTGTATTTTGGAGCCCCACCTAGAGCTACATTGTATATGGATGTATTGTATGTACATGTACATGCATTTCCTGTGCATTGTATATGGACACACCTCTTGGATAAAATTTAAGCATCGGATAGAAGAATACCCCTGAACGACCCAAAATCACAGATTATGGAGAAATGGAGCTCAGAGTTATGTGGTCTAGCTTCTTCCGCTGTTGAGTAATAACCACTGCAAAATGTGACAGGTCCCTGAAGTGCTGAAATGCCTTCCAACGCTGTTTCTACTGTTGATATGATAATTAAAAAACAGCAAAATTTGTCAGGACCTGAAGTGCTGAAGTGCTGAAGTGCCTTCCAACACTAGCGTCTGGCATTCAGTAAGATTTGTACCTAATGTGCTTACATTGATGTTACATGTGTAAGTGGTAAAGAGAGTTCAACATGGCTTTCATCAGGTACATGGGCTTGCTGTAACATCTCCGAAACTGCAAAGGCTTTCACACAGTTTGACTTCACTAGGCCTAAGATACATTTTGGGTACAATAGCCAGTTGTATCACTATAAATGTCATGGTCAACAAAAAACTGCATGTTGAACAATTTCAACTCAGACTGCCTTTTATAGTGCAAATTGTTGTCAGTCACAACAAATCTCTCATTCACTGTTTGTTAGCTGCTTGGACAGTTGCTATGTCTGTGATCAATCTCAGGAGGGCGCCGGGGCATCCTTCAGGCAGTATTTTTAGAAACGTTGTCCAGTGAACAGAAACATCATGAGAAAAAAGGTTGCAGGGCCAGCCCTTCAGTCATGAGAGAAGGCTGGAAAGGTTAAAGATCATGCTCCATGCAGACAGAATGCTTTTCTTGGCTAATAGTATCACCCAACAATGAAGCCAGCTTAGATACAGAGTCAGTGTGGGAAAGAATGTTCCCAAATTTTCAGCACAAGATGCAGCGTGTCACATTTTCTCAATGTCCTTGCAGCCATTGGAAATTAGATGCAGTTGCAGCTTTACAAAAGGCTCTGTTGATATTTTAACACAAAGACTTGAATCTTTTTGGCAGGACATAAAGGTGCTAGAAACGTATGAATATTACAATATCCAATTTTGGCAAGAGAAATTCATTCCAGACATAGTCTGAGCATCTTTCTTCAGGTAAAGAATAGCTTTGCATGTCTAGAAGGGATTGAATAGTTCTGCTTGAAAGAAAACTAATAATAGGATCTTCCAGAAAATTGACAGTGAAGTCGCATGTGGTTATCGTATACGCTTTGCGTGTCAAGGCAGCATTATCACTCAGAGGATGACAAAGGACAAAACGTACTATTAGTGTTAAAAGCCCCAGTAGGAATGGACATGGCATATTTGTTTTGTGTTGCTAATTGAACATGCTACTATCTGGAGGATTACTATTAAGGGCTTTACACTAGATCTTCAAATATCTGCAACCATCTTAAGTTTATATCCAATGATTCAGATCATGTAGGGATCTTTTCAGGACAAATATGTGTTCCTCTACCTGTACAACGGCAGGTAATTCGCAAAGTTGTCTGCACCTTGTGTTGTTTACCACCCGGTGTGTTGGTGGTATGTGTTTCCAGCCCAAAGGAAAGTGCTTGCGTGCCAACAAAAAAGATGGGGTCATCCCGGAGGGACTTGTGCCCAGACAGGTGTGGTGCCACGTGCAACCTTTATAACCCTGTTAGTAACTATTCCACATGTACCTTCCATGTGTGACCTTTATAATAGCCTAAGGTCAACCTCTTTTTGTCTACTTAACTCTTTACTGGCCAACAAGTAACATTCAGGCATTTGTTGCCCTGCAACAATTTCAGTACGTCTTTTAAAATAGTATAATTTCAAAGTCTATCCAGCTCTTTGGACCAAACTAATAATGTAAGTTCTCTGACTGGATTAAAGGAATTATGATGTCTACAATTATTGGCTCTGGAGTGAATAGGTGTTTGGTATGTTATGTCATTAAAAAAAAAAGTTGACAAAGAAATTGTAATCCCTTGGAAGAAGCTAAAATGTCATTGACTCCCTGAATTGTTGTCAAACATCCCATATGAGGTAACCCACTCTGGTAAAGCAATACCAACAGGGGCCGAGATGAAAGGAGTGTTGTTGACTGTTTGGGTTCATCTCTGCTTTCATCCTTAGTCTGTAAACACTTACGTTGTCTACCTTCCAACAACAAGACATCGCCTCTGACGTCATTCCTTGTTTACTCTGAGGTGTCAATGGAAGAAGATGCTTAAAGCGTCTGATTGTTGCCTCCCCAGGGATGCCTTGTTGTTTACCTGGCCATTAGACCCCCTACAGGCACAGTGATTTCACCTGAAGAAATTTGTACCTGCATGTAGTTCCTTAGTGTCCTACATGTACCTTCATCTAAAGACGTCAAATTGCCATGTCAAAATTAGTGAGAAAAAAAGTAGAAAATTCTTCTATTTTACAAGATTTTGATGTTAGATGTCACAGTGTGACACATGTGAGAAATGTGCCCAATTTTAGACATACTTTCTCCCTTAGCCTTAAGACAGTTAAGTTCACAATCTCTTCACTACTTCTTACCTCCTCTAACCTACATTAAGTACCACTGGTAACGACATACATGCGTACACTGTCGGATTAGGCAGGAACCAATGCCTTAAACCGCATTGAGGGAAACTTATCAAAGCAGGGGGCCAACATAAAAGGTGAAGCGGAAACATAAAAAAGGCTTGCCTGGTTTCTATGGATAGATGCCTGGGGCAGTGGATTTGTTCTGCCAGCTTTGCGGAGGGGTTTATTGACAAGATTACAATGATTGCGGTCGGTAGGAGACTTTCAACCTGTACAACCACTCTTTACATTCTGCCCTGTGGGTAGACTTTGCAAACGTACTGCAAGATGACTGTTGATTCTCTACTTGTAAACAAAGGATATAGTACCATCTATACTGATCACCAGACTGATCCAACCTGTATTGTTGAAGAAAATTGTACATCTAATGATGTCATTTGAAGCTAGCAACGTCATCAACTTATCTCCCAGGCTGACGCAGATCTACGTTATTCAGTAATTTAAGTGTACAACCCTGGCTATATTTTTATGTTATCACAGCAGTATAAGAAATAAATGGCGTTAGGAACGATTGCCATCTCATAATTTCTGTGTCCTTTCATCCCCTCCTGTTTCCAGAGTAGCGCTGTACAAATTTTAATAACACCAGTACTCATCTTCTAAAATTCTGTGAAAGCATACATGTGTAGGAGCATGATTATGGTTATAAATATAGCAAATTATGAGAAGAACTTTGAAGGCAGCAGAAGAATTATAAATAGCAGGGGTCGATCTATCTTTAATGATGTACTATATCCTGATGGCTGTACAATACTTGAGTCTCTTGGGGGAGGAAGTCTGCACCAGCAGACTTTTCTAATTATGGACCCTCATGATCAGAAATATGTTTGACAAAAAGAATTGCAAGAATTTAGATCCCCAAAACTTATTCAGAAAGGCACACATGTACATTTCTATTCATTTTTGAAATGATGAAAAACTGCCTTAAAGGTATCATCTGTATTGGCAGGCTATCTGAAACTGTTAACAACAAATTCCAAGGACTTTTACGGTAGCAACAAGAGTTACACATACAAAACAGCTGAGGACTGCACAATTGATTTGTGTTTACAGGTATGCATTGTAAGGTACATGTAGTGCTGAATAGCCAATGCATGGTCACCTTTTCTGAGAGGCAACTACAGGTCTCTCTTGTCTAGTCCCCTTTCAAGAAATGCAGGATTACAGTAGCTTTTCAGAAACTGCTACAAAAGATCTGTCACTGCAAACATTACAGACATGCCCACACGCAGCCGTATTCTCCTAGTTATGTCCTTTCAGGGATCCTCCCTTCCAATACCTATAGTTGTCTCTGTTTGGGATGGAAATGGACCATGAAGTTTTTTGTTCGGGGAAGCCAGTCAAACGTAGCCCGCAGGCGTAAAGCGTGGCATGGTTGGGCGGCTGTAAAGCTTCCCCAGGAGGTTGAGTAAAGTTTGTGGGGAGGATCAGCAGATGAGACAGGCATTAATGGCGTCATCCACATTGTCCAACCAGGTGAAATGACCATGAATGACATTGGGTGTTGCTTCGTGTGACTAATAGCACCTGGTATAAAAGATGTTTTCAGTTGCAAAACAAACGCTCCCATCACCAAGAGCATTATTTTGCGGTAAACACTAAGTGCTAAAAGTTACAGTCCACCATATATTCATGTTATGAAATTATCGGTGCTAGAATGCTAAGTGTGGCTATTTAGCTCTTTCCAAAACAGCATCTGTATTCAACAAGCCTTTGAGACCAGGTTTTACAGGTGTATTCCTACATGTTTTTGAGTTTCACTGTATTTACCCTGTACGACAATACCTATAGTTACCCATACTTGTGCAAACAGGCAAGGGAAGGTCACAGCGCACCTGAAAAGGACTGGAATAAACAAGTATCTGACCATGTGGCCACATGTTACAAATGTAGCTCTGCTCTCAGTTAGGCAGTTAAAAACCCTCAAGACAATATTATGAGATAGATTTTCTGTAGCATGGAGGGTAAAGATTTTTTTGAAAGATTTAGATCTATGCACTTTTGTCCTATTTTTTATAGTTTGGAGAAATAGTACAAAACAAGTCTTTGCAAGTCTCCTCAGTCTGTGATTTTGAAGAGAGACATAATTATAAGAAAGACAGATCTTTATAAAGTCAAGACCAATATTCTCACAAACAGATTCATACAAGAAATGAAATGACACAGCTCTGTTGCCAGCCATGCGCCTAAGCCTACATTGTACATGTACATTTGGTGATAGTTGCGTGTGCAAGCTTTCAAAGCGTGCAAAGCCAAAAGGCTGTCGTGCAGCAGCACTGCAGTAAGGGATTAGCCAGCTCATGGCAGTAATGAGGGGAGAATTCATCAGTGGGCTCTTGATCTTCTCATGTGTACGTTACTGCAATTGTAATGACATGGAAAGACGCTGCTTACATGCAATGTTATTAGAGTCCAGATGCACATTATTATGATCACGCATTATGTTATTATGATCTCTTACATGTATAATTTTAAAAATTGTTTTTCGTCTTTTTTTGTTCAGACCAGTTTAAATCATAGGAACGAAGTCTTAAACTGTTTTGGAGATAAGGTTTCAAAATTTACATGTTACATGAAAGTGAGGAACTATTGCCCTTTTATTACTACAAATGTACATGTAGTGTTAGTGTTCAAACTGTATTTTTCAGGATGATAACTGTACCATCATGATACTTTTGCCACAAAAGTGTATTGCCAAGGATTATAAGCATATACATTGTTGCTATGCCTGTTCTTTTGATGTAATTGATTTTTTTTCTTTTAATGTCTCCTCTTTGATCATACATGCATACATGTACATGTACAAATGTATGTATCTTGCATAAGGGAATATAACCTTGGAAGCACATCAAAAGCTTTTTCACCAATGTACATTGTGTGCTCCTCTATTCTTGCGAGTCATTTATAGCATACAATTGTTTCCTCTCCAACATAATATGTGGATTTTGTACTTAGAGGCGTCATTTGCCGCTGAATCCTTTATTCGGCACGCTGACGCGCATGACAAATGTCGTCTGTATTGATGTAGGTTGACAGGTGTGCAATCAGGCCTCAAACTCAATGTTTTCTGCTTGAACAAGAGTCAGTCCATGCCCAAGCTACTTGGCTGTGGCCTAACATTAATTAAAAAGTTGTAGTGTCCTCTGTACCAGACCGGCACCAGCCATACAGGAGACAAATGATGCAGTGACCCCTTTATTGACTCGAGGTTGTGGTTAGGTATCAACACAACTATGGCCATTTTGAAGGTGACCTTGTTGTCCCCTGGTATCCAGGAGACGTGTTGCACATGGAAGCAGCCCTGTTTACGTCCCCTTGTGGCGTACCACTTGACTATGCAAAGCCTTATTTTGTGTGTGGAAAGGGAGATCCCTTTCCTTGTAAGTCCTTCCCTCCCACCCTACGTTGTTTTCCGTCAAGGATATAGTAAACAGTTTCAAGGTAATGAAACACACAGCAGCTAGCAATTCACCCGAAGAACAAACAAACAAGCCATGTTTAGAGTGCATACACGGGTCCAGGTGAACAGAACCCAAGGAATAATAGCAGTCATGAAAAGCGTGTAGATCAGTACACACACCATTACAAGTAGCCTGCCTGGCTTGCTGTCACAACCCTGAGACACAGGGTCAACACGATGGACTCTTCGGAATGTGCTTGTTACTCTTGGGCAGTAAAACTGTTGTTAGAAACGACAGATGCGTGGACATCTGGTACATTCTACTCTAGCGATGTAACCTCAGACCTTTTTAGTTTTACTTCACCCGAAGAGTATTTGTATTTTTTTTCTGTCTGTTTGCTTGTCTGTCTGTGTGTTTCTTACCCTGACTGATTGAAGGGGTAAGGGGCTCTGACAGATTTTACCAGCTTTAATTGAAATCCCGACAGATATAAAGCAACATACATTTGTAAATGTTAGTACACAGAAGCAGTCTCAGTTATGAGATGGTTTTTGCACTGCACTACTAGCAACTTGAAAAAAAACCCATCATGTTTCATCTCATCTGTGGATGACAAATGAAGAAGAAGAAATTGGTGCTCAGAACATGCGAATTTCAAACTGTGGGGCCCAAAAATCATTCTAAACATATGTGCTACCTGGCTGACTCTGCATGTTGTACATTCTAAGTCTTCTAAGCTGACTGTTTTGTAGTTGACCTGACCAGGCCGCTGTCTTTCCTTTGTTCTTACCTTACCCCAGCTGTGATGAATCGTGAATAGAGTTTATCTTCAGGTTAATCAACTTCTTCAGAGTAATGCCTCTGTCAGCTGGTTGCTAGGGTTCGGTAATTGTTTGGCACGGTTGCTATGGGCAACATAATTTACCATGAAAACACTCCAAGCCAGGCAGGCAAAGCCTATTAGATTTTATGGCACAACGTGAAAATCCATTAAATGTATAATTATTGCTCATTTCCTTCCTTGTCATGCACATAGAGCCCTCATCTTGTAGAGAACATCTGTTCTACTACTAGGAAAAGAATTGATCCCCGTAAAAAGGTAAAATGGCCGACCTCAGATGGCGACTTTTGATTTCAGTCAGCTTCTCCGGGTTTTGGGTTCTTTTGATTCTTGTAGATGACATTGAAAAGTATTCGAAATACTTCAAACTAACATTTTCAATGTTTCCTAACAAGGGGGTGAGAGCTCTCTGGTTATTTTGTATCCTGGAAATAAATTCTGTCTGAAAACACAGTGAGACACTTGGTTTAAGGTTGTGAACATCTTACATGTTGTGAATGGTTAATGTAACATCTGCTCTCAAATTGATTTTCATCTTCCAGAAGGATAAAAGCATACATTTGTACATTGTCATCTACTGTCACTTCGAGAGCAGATGTGCTAAATGTAATGTTTTAAGCAGTGGCAGCAGGTGTGCCAACCTTGATGTGAAGCACTCTGTGTATGCCTTACAATACAAAGTACATGTACAAACTGTAACAGTCAATAACCACATGGAATCTCCAAAACTATAATACAAACTAATATATTATATCGTATAGATCAGAAATCTTAATATGACAGTCATTTCCCACTGAAGAAAAATTTAAAGAATTCTTTTTTTGTCTGTGGTGTTCTTAAAAATCATTCAAAAAGTTTACCAAGTACATGTACATGTACAAGCTTACGTTGCCACTTCTGTTCAGCATAAATTGTACCCTGGGAGCCAGACAGGACCGGGTAGCTAGCGAGTTTTGTTCGGGGACCCAAGGCAGTCAGCCCGCAGATCTCACATTAGTGCTCCAGGGGAGTTTAAGCCTGAAGGAGTTATCGTAGATAAGCTGTCCTAGCTGCCCGATCCCTGCTGGCTCCCAGGTTACATAAATTGTATTCCTCCATGTATTTTAAAAGTCACACGATGACTGTTTTTTCTTTGCATGCTAGCAAGTAGTTCGGTTCAGGTGTTTGTTTCCCGGAAAGCCTCTTACACGATTTCTTCCCTCCGCAGATGGTGGTACTAATGGACCCCCAGGAGGACCCTGACGACATCCTACGAGCGAATCGATCGCGGGAGAAGCAATATGTGTTTGACTACTCATTTGATGGCAGGTCCACTCAAGTGAGTATTAGTTACACGTTGCACACACATGATAATCGTAAAGCATATAATGCAATAAAACTTTCATCAAAAAATGTTCCCAGAAAGATTTCACTTATTCATGGACATCCTTTGGCATTTACATCAGTTTTGCAGTAGGGTCAGAGGTGTCTCCAGGTTCTGTCCCTTTGTCTATCCTAGGATGGAAATTTGCTTGTTGGGGCGGATAAAAACTTCTGAATTTTATGACATGAAATTGATTAAAAATATGGCTTGTTAGCTTAAGCTTACAGATTCAACGGTGAAAATTGACAACACAGGATAAGGCTCACAAACAATAATGACAGAAAAATGTCTCAAGTTAAGGATAGCCCTGAGCAGAGTGTCCTTTTTCTGTAGGGCAGGAGTATTGCAGAACCCTGAGTCCTGATATTTATAGACATGTTGGCCTTTACAATTGGAGGAAAAGCTGACCCTGAAACCCTAACAAAATGGTTTAAAAATTCATCAGCATAGTAACTCAAGCCCAGCTGTAGTAAGCCTCAGACCTCAATTTCAAGTATTGACATGGCAGAGCACTGGTTAGAGATGGATGCAATCGATGACTCCAGTCAACTGTAGTTTGATTCAAAGCAGGGAGCACCTTTAAGTTGGCATTAACACTGTACAGTATAGTACATTGTACTCAATTAAAAAGCCATCTGCATACATGTAGTCCTAAGTTATCAAGTTCATTCAAAGCATATATATGAAATCTTTATTTAAGAAAACTTGAACGTATTTATCAACAGGATTGATAATTTCTTGAAGGGTGAAGGTCACTGATGGCTGTTTTTCCCAATGTCTGCCATGTAAAATATGCATGTCTGTCATGGTTGTTCCCAAGGCATCCAGTTAGGCAGACACGAGCAAACCTTATGCTAGACAACTACAAAATCACAAGGGACCAATTCGTTATGCAATCATAGCTGTTCACCCAGCAAATTCAGTCAGGCTAGATATCATTAATCATGCTGTTGACATTACTCAAACCCTTGTACATGTAGTGAAAGGTTGCTTACGTGTCTTGGACCAAACCATTGATTTTGAAAAAGTTATTGATTTGCTTGGTACTCCTCATGCTATAGTTAGAACAATAATGCTTAAGCCCCTTTCACGCCATGTTTACATGTTAAACAATCTCCCTGGGAAAGAGCTGGATATTTGTGTTATGGTTAATTGCATTAACTATGAAATACCCATCTTGTATGCCTGTGATTTAATAAAAACAAGCAAGGGGATGTGCGTGCAACCAAAGCCAACTTATGTTACATAACATAATGTAGCTTTCGTCACAGAAGCTTCACAGGGAGAACCTTGATCCAACGGATTCTTTTCTTTGCTACTGTATAGTGATAGTGCCGTGACAAAGAACACTACATACTACGGCTGCTTTTACATGAGATTCCCATGACGTGCTACACGTTTCACGTTCTCTGAAACCACTAAAAACACCCTTTCTAAAGCAGCTACAGTATTACATTTCCTACAAACTACCTTGTCTCTACCTCCTACATGCCCGATCGCATGCTTGAGTGAAATTCCATAATGTTAACATAAGAGCTTGATCATGAGGCTTCAATAGATGGCATTTGGAAAATCAAAAGCACGTGGAAGGGCATTGTGTAAGCACTGAAAAGGGGAGACCCTGATCACTCAAGTAGCTGTAACAATGGAATAGCCCTGAAAGAAGCAGGATACTCTTGCATAACTTCAGTCCTAACACATACATTGTACTGCATATCTATCAGACAAAATCAAATATTTAACAGGGCTCGAAATTCATTTTTGGGATTAGGTGCACTGGTGCACCCAGCTTAGAAAATTGGGTGCACCAAAACATTTTTGGGTGCACCACTTAAATTTCAGTAGAATGTCAGAAAAACCTAACAACAATTTTAGTTACATGCTATCAAATTCTTAAGTAGGTACCATGACAGACATCTTTATTATATCTCTAACACTTAGATGTCAAGAATATGATGTATACTAGTATACTTTGATATATTTACATACATAAACCCAAGAAAATATTTGGGTGCACCCTGTGCACCCACAGAAAATAATTGGGTGCACAGCTCCAATTTTGGGTGCACCTAGGTGCACATGCACCCAGTATTTCGAGCCCTGTTTAAGACTGTGCTATTACCAATTTGGATTCTTTAGTGAAGTAAGCAATACAGCTTCCCAATAGCAAAGAGACATCTAGCAGTCATCAATGGAAGTGCACCCAATGTGGTTGTAAGAATGATTGGATTTTCACATGATGGCATTTACAGAAGGTCGAAATGAAAGACATTGTACCTGGTAGCATATCAAAGCATGACTACATGTTGTGTTTTTGTTGCTGTTATGCCATCTGTATGACATATACACAACACAAGACTACAGTGTTTGGAATGATGTTGGATGTACCCCTGGTTCTCTATGTTAAACATTACTCTATCACATTACACAGGAGGAAGTTTATGCCTACACCACCCGGCCCTTGATAGAGAGTGTCATTGAGGGATTCAACGCTACTGTCTTTGCCTATGGTGCTACAGGTATGATGCCTTTTCTTGTGTAAAAGTACTAGACTAAGTGTAAAAGTATTGCTTTACAGTAAGTGTTCATGAGAGTGGTTAGTAGGGATGGCCACAGCTCTTACATATATTTAATTGTCAAACATGTGTCTTCCCTTCCAGGTGCTGGTAAAACCTACACCATGCTGGGTACAGAACACGAGCCTGGGGTGATGGCAAGGTCGCTCAATGCCCTGTTTGAGGAGATGTACCGCACAAGTGAAAACATGGTGTACCAAGTGTCCATGTCTTACCTAGAGGTATGTCATCTTATTGCTAATAAGCATTAGCTGTGACTTTTGCACTATTATCTGTATCTCAAGATGACCTATGTTAATGTCCAACATGTGAAATTGTCCCTTTGAGTGCCTGTGAGTTACATGTCTATTTCTAAACTTATCATGCCAAGTCTCTCCAGAACAAATATGCCCCGGATACACATTTTTGTCAGTGTGCTCACCCTGTCCTGCCCTGCCACCCTAGATCTACAACGAGATGATCCGTGATCTCCTGAACCCGGAGTCAGGATTCTTGGAACTCCGAGAGGACGCGAAAGGGGTGCAGGTCACCGGGCTGTCGGAGGTCAACGCCAAATCTACCAAGGAGGTACAAAAATGCATGTCCTCATGTGTGCCACCTTAGACTGAAGTAGACATAACTATTCATCAACTCATACCTTACTACTGTGTTCTACTCCATTTGTAAGACTTTTATGTTATCTTCAACAGGTGATGGAGCTCCTACAGCAAGGCAACAAGCAGCGTACCCAGGAACCCACCAAGGCGAACAAGACGTCTTCCCGCTCGCACGCCGTGCTGCAGGTCACCGTGAAGCAGCGTTCCCGCGTCCGCAACACGACGCAGGAGGTGCGAGTCGGCAAGCTGTACATGATCGACTTGGCGGGGTCCGAGAGGGCAGCGCAAACCCAGGTCAGTTTTCAACATTAATGAACAGCGTGTTGTTGAAATGTTTCTCCACAGGACTATACTGTACAGTTGTGAAATTTTTCACCTGGTTGACCAACCCATTACAGTATGTCACCTAGGATCTCTTTCAAAAGTGTGTGGAAACATCATCAGTGAACCTCTGTAAAGAATGCTGAATATGCCTTCTTCTACATTCCCATAAAGCTTTTATAAGACTGTAGTTGCATCCAATCTTTCCATCATCGCTTCTATCCAACTATGGATGGATCATATCATTAAATGACCACATTGAATCAAAGTGTTTTAATCCATTGTACATCCATTCACCTATCATATCAGAATCTGTACTTCTGTCACTTTTTTCATCCATTATCATCAGATTTTACTCACCAACACTGAACTCTCTACTAACACAAGCATGTTATGGAATATGTTTGCAGCTGAACAAACGCAGACTGCAGAAACCGGTAGGACAGACTTGGACAGAGTCCCTGGTTTAAAGTCATACTTGGCACTGTTGTTGAAACTTACACACTGCGTATCCAAACATAACCACCGCTAGCACCCACAGTCTGGAATGGCTTAAGGTGGCCCAAGCTTTGAAGGTCAAATCCACTTGGCAATTAGGCTGATGAGAAAATATTAAGACACCAGTTACATGTGTACACAGTAATCGTTATTATACAGTGGCAGATGATTTGGTTTCACATAACACCTATCATTTAAAACGCAAATTTTCACTCAATTGTAAGTGAAATTTGTTAGTAAAAAGAAGCTTGTAGGTATAGGATGACTTGTGTAACATTGCTGTCTCTTCCCTTTCAGAACCGTGGTAAAAGAATGAAGGAAGGTGCTCACATCAACCGCTCTCTGCTGGCGCTGGGCAACTGTATCAATGCGCTGTGTGAGAAGGGAGGGAAGGCGTATGTAAACTACCGTGACAGTAAGCTGACCAGGCTACTGAAGGATGCCCTGGGAGGCAACTGTAAGACTGTGATGATCGCTCACATCAGTCCAGCCAGCACCTCGTTTGATGAGTCCAGAAATACTCTACTGTATGCAGACAGAGCAAAGAATATCAAAACTAGGGTAAGGAACCAACTGAGTATTTTAAGATGACTGAGGTTAAGCACTAACGTGTACTTTTTCAATGGTGATAGAAAAAAGTATCCAAAACAGAATTGCAGAGCTACAACAGAAATTTTGATGGACTGTAATTCTCAGTTGTTGTAGTCTGAAGTATGAGGTTTGAGCTAGGTATCAACATGTATTTTACTTAAATGAATGTGTTGTGCAACATAATTTTTCGAATATCATGGAGTATATTTTTGGTCATCCTTTCTTCTCTTACAGGTGAAAAGAAATTTGATGAACGTCTCGTACCATATTGCGCAATACACGGCCATCATCTCGGACTTGCGGAAGGAGATTTCTCGGCTGAAGCTGAAGATTGAGGAACAGGAGATGGTGAAGAAGGAGCTGTCCCAGGGGCAGCAGCTCAGGTCCAGGATCAAGGAGATACAGTGTAAGTTTATGACTGTAGAGTAGTCCACATGGCCACACAAATTTGTCACTTTTGTTCACAAAGGCGAAGACTTTAAAGACTTTCAGTGCATCTAGTTTCCAGAACCATTTTTGCAATATAAAGATGGAGTACCCTGCATTCACACTTACCATTTAAAAGATAAAGGAAAATCCCCAAGTAGCAAATTTAAGGTACCATGGCCATGTTCATTGCATACATTTGTGGTAAAACAACTTTGGATCGAAAAGTTTCATTTTACTTTGGAAAGAAATTTAAAATGACTATGAAAAATGACTACCACGACATGAGAAGATATGAGCTAAAAAATTTATCGTAGTACTGCATGCTTTAGTGTGGTTTAAGCTTCCATAATGTTATCAAGGTACTTCATGTTAGACCATGTTCTTGACACCACCTCATGAAAACATGACAAGGGAAGCAAACCTATTATTGGCTGGAGAGTGAGAGACCAGATAAGATTGAATACAGCCAAGGGAGCAATCAGTAATTAAAATCAGACAACAAATGGCACGGCCATCTATTATTAATCCTCCCTGCTTTGTTCCATAGTACCTTCTTGACAAGGGCAATGCTTCACGCTTTCATCCCATGTCGAGTAATCAAATTATTCCTCGTGAAGCATGATTTATGCTGTTTTTGGATTTGTTTTGCCAGTTTTGCTTGGCAACTGTGCACGTAGGTTGCCATATATCTGTGTGTTGCTAGCGGTTTCCAACATCCATTGACTTGTATGGCAGAATGAGCATCACATGTAAAGACATCAAATGTTTTCTGTCATTTCGGTGCAAGACTGTCAGCTAAAGCTTTCAAAGTCATTTTGTTTGATACATGATTTCTGTAATATACCTATGAAGTTTCCTGAGGTTTGTTTGGTGAGACTGAGTTTTTCCCTACGTGACGTTTGTTGTGACGTTTCTGTTGCACAGCTGAGGTACAGCTGGAGGCCAGCAGGTCGGACAAGAAGGAGATGGTTCGTCTGCGGGAACAGCTGGTGTCGGCCTTTCACGAGCAGATGGAGATCCGGCGCAGCCTGATGGAGCTGGAGAACACCACGCTGGAGATCCAGATGGACACGTCCAGACACATGCTCACCATCTCCGAGTGAGTACACAGTTTAACCTCCAGACACATGCTCACCATCTCCGAGTGAGTACACAGGTTAACGTCCAGACACATGCTCACCATCTCCGAGTGAGTACACATTAGTAAACTGCTTAGTACAAACCCAGGCTGTACATGTCTTCAGGACCTGTACCTCCGTCCTGGGACAGAAATTTGCATGTTTTTCTATGGACAAAAATTTTACCCTTTCTGTCCCAAAAATCTGAGCTTCATTACATGAACTAGATGTGTTTTCAGAACCGTAAGATGACAGATTGAACAACTAAAATAAACATCACGGGCTCCCAAACAATAGGACGGAAGAAAAATTTAAGCTGGAATATATCTTTGAAGTGATTGCTTCCTAAGGAAATTTTAAGCTGGAGACAGCCCTAGTACAAACATAAAAATTAATCCTGTCAATGTCTGAAATGTTCATGTACAGTATCAAATCTACAAGTATGTGTGCATGCATTGCCTGATTGTTTCTAATGAACAGCCTGCAAACAAATCAATTCCAGTACATAATATATTATACACTTTAAATACATGTATAAGTAAATACATACAAAGTGTATCATACTTGAATATATTTTATCATTTAACTGTACTCCAGCTATTCACAAATTGACTATTTACTTGCTGAATTTCTAATGTAATATACAAAATGTAGAATGTTTCTTATGTTTGTTTCCTCCACAGATGGGACCAGGAACAGAGCAAGCAAAAGGAAAAGCAGACTGAGGACAACAAAGAGTTGGAGAAGGGAGAGAGTGAGAAGGAGGCAGAGGAACAGTCCTCCCACAGTGACTCCTCCTCCGAGCCTCCGGAGGTCCTACATGCTAAAGATGAGCTGCAGCAGCTCATGGAGGAGCAGAAAAAGGCATCAAACCTGAAGCTTCAACTTCAGGAAAAACTTAGTCTCATCCAGAGCAAGGGAAGGAAACTGGAAGAGCTGCTGCCCAAACGGATCAATAACGAGGACCAAAAGGAAATTCTCATGCTCCTGTGTAAGGTCCACGAGCTGGAAATTGAAAACACAGAGATGCAGTCCAAAACACTGCTTCAAGAAAACTTCCTCCGCCAGAAAGACTTGGTCATTGCGAGGTACGAGCAGCACAAGAACGTGGCGGACGAGATAATCCGCATGCAGCGGGAACTGATCGAGATGCACAACTTACCTGTTCCTCTGGAGCTGGAGGAGCTGTATGAGGTGTACACTCAGGATCTGGACGCTTCCTTCAGCCACACCCAGCTGCACACGTTACAGAGCTATCAGGCAAAAATGTCATTCCTCACTCAGAAGCTTCAGGACTTTGAGGAATATGACGATAAGCTTGGCACGTTGGACGATGAACATTCCAGTCCTTCGCCCACAAAGATAAAGTCAAGAAATGCGTCAACGAAGGACTTGAATGAAAGGGACACACCGTCAAAGGTCTTCAAAGCAAGTCCTCAATCTAGGATGCTGCGGCAAGCAGCGAACGATAACCAAGTGACCTTAAGTCCGACCCACTCGGACAGTGTTACAAAACTTGAGAGCCTGGTCAGCATCAGCAGTCGAAGCAATAGCCGAACCAGTGACTCACCTGAACCTCCAACTGGGATAGTGACATCACCAGATGATATCATTGAAGTGGCAAAGAAAACAAAGAACATAAATGCCATCGCCGCTCGGCGGCGGTCGCGAGTAACCCCTCACGCTCCAGATATTCTCACCCTTGATTATGGCAAGACCACAGCTTCTCTTAATTCTCTCAGGGACGACACTCGGCAGTTAAAACAAATCGATGAGGTCAGGTCTAACCCCCTAACGCCTGCCATGAGGCACGCTGTTAGCGAGGAGAACTTGTATGACGAAAAGTCCAGCAGCAAGCGCGAGGAGTCCCCTCCTCCCGTGTTTGTGCCGAGGATTGCGAAACCTCGCCGTAGCGATAGGAAGAGTCTAGACAGACAGGCACGCAGGAGGACCAAGTCTCATGAGGTATCTGATGACAAGGTGGGTTAGTGTTGCTGTTTTTGGTAGACTGCTTTCAGAATTTTCACCAAGTTAACTTAAATGTATAAGCTGATATTGACAAATTTCTGGTGTGCTGACTGTACATGTAAATCATGGCGTCAAAAATTTCTCCACCCTGCATGTAAGAAATTTATGCCCTTCTTTCCCATCATTGTAGAATAAAGCTGGGAAAGTGTCAGTGGGAGCAAGACAAAAGATGCGCAGCATCCGACATTCCAATGGGAACTATTCAGACCCAGCACAGTACAGGGGGCGCGTCAAGTTTCCTGTCAACCACCATACAGGTAAGAAAATTACTGGAGTCGTCTTGGTTTGCTCTACTGCAATATATTTGTTCACATTCAAGTGCAGCAATATTATGGGAACATGGAAGGTTGAAGTGCTTGCAGTGTTTGTTCCAAATGGTGCAACTGGTATCTTTGCCACAATACGATGTTGAGTTAGATTTGTGCTTTTGTCTTGCCTCTCTTCAGGAGAAGGTGACCTGCGGACACTAGAACCAGTCAGCACTCCCCCTACTACAGTCTTCCAGAGTGGGGCAGACAAGGGCAAGGGCCTCTCTGTGCAGAAGAGGTATAGAGGTAAGGGTCAACTTGCATGCACATTGTTTCACTTACATTACATCACTAGCTACAAGCTTACCTTCGTTTTTCGTGTCGTCTTTGTGTCTGCAGACAGCCTATCTCTTTGTTGTACTGTTTGTAAGTTTTTATCTGCTTCAGCTTGCTTGATGTACATGTATCTAAGACTATTTTTGTATGAGGAGCAAATTGTGATTTGACAGCAATGACAGAGGGACAGAAAATATTGGATTTGTAAAAGTCAAGTACTGTGCTTCAGACTGAGTCAGTTGTTATTTTTAACTGGTTGGCTGTAGTATGTTGATTGATGTTGTTGATCATGTCCATGTCTATTTTCTGTGACGATTGCTCATGGTGTTTTATTTTTCCCCAGGACCTTCCACCTACTCAGACTCCTCTGCCGCCAGCACCCCCCAGCTGCAGCCACCCCCTATCCGCCAGAAGGCGACCATCCCCGCCTACCGCAAGGCTAACATAGCAGTCGCCGGCCACGCTCTCCCGCGAAGTACCGACAAGCACCGCAGATACTAAACACCTTCCAACTGTAGATCCTCTGACTTCAGAGGGGAAATGTTAATAAAAAATTTTGACCAAATTTGAAACTTTCTTACACAAATTCACACCCTTGATATAGGTATCAAAATTTTAAAAATTGATAGTTTTTCTCCAGCCAAAAATCATGTTACTATTAAATAAATTTGTTATTTGAAGGAAACGAGTATCTCCCGTAATCTGTACAGTTGTTACTATTTTAGCTGTGATTCTCTTACAAATCAGATGTTTGCTAGCAATTCACAAGTGCCTTCAATAGTTTAGAGTAGTTATCTTTTTGTAGCGGTTCAAGTGCTCACTTTTGAGCTTTGTAAGCACAAAAAGTTAGTTGGCTGCTGCTTGAAGTTACTTAATACATTCCATTTCACCTGTATTGCCTTCCTTCTGAAATTCTGAAACCTTTGTTACCATTTTATGCAAAAAATGCAGCATGTATTAATGTTGATAATTGTCTGACCTTAGATATTGTCCATTCTAAGATATTGACATCAGAATTTGATAGAAGTTACTGCACCATAACCATTCATATCTGACTGGATATAGCTATCAAATTAGTATTTATTTAACTTATGAATAAGTTATCTTAATCTCATCAACAAACATCTACATGGTGTCTTCAAACTATTGTGACATCTGTTGTGACATCGACCAACTCAATAACATTAACGTTATAATGTGTAAATTTTAGCTAACATCAATCTTTGTAAAGAATTGTAAAGATTAAGATCTTTGACAATATTTGAGCGTTTTCTTCTTTTTTAATCCTAGACTCAATCTATGATTGAGAATTCAGGTAGTGACCTTTCCTGTAGTTTTGACAATTCTGTACAGGCAGATGATTTTTTAAATCCTAATCATAAACTAACATGCTCCTTGTATAGTGTGTGTTGTAGTGTATATTCTGTTTCTTACTGTGGAAATATAGTTTGTATCATATCTAACCATGACCTGTAAGTTAAATCAGAATATGTACATTTTCGTACATGTGTTATGTACATCTCTTTACACAGTGGTATTGTGATGTATAGTTTTTTTTGCATGGGTACCACACATCATATCCTTTTCTTACAGTATTATGATTTGCATCTTATGTTTGTAGTCTGTGCAATGCATTGAACCTACTTACAAATCATAACATTGGCAAGTCAGCTCTGTACAACACAAATGGGCAATACTCTCTGTGTTCCAGTTTCATATTTTACCAACACTGTCAAGTCAATAGTTTTGGACCAGAGATAATTGTATTCAACAATTGCTTACATAGGAGTTGCATTTCAACTGTCTCGTGGATTGGAAGTAAAGGAAAAAATGTGCAGATCAATACTTTATGTGTAATGCAAGACAGAGATATGAGACTATGAAACTGTACGTCTGTTGATCAGAACAATTTCTAATCATACAGCTAGTAATGGGCATCAGTCCCGAGTCTACACCTGTTTCAACCTTTGTGCTAACTGTGCCTGGATAGTAACTTGTAATTGAACAGGATAGTAACTTAGGTTATTAATTCAGCTGGTGTAGACCTTGGGTACAATAGGAACATTGTAATATTTGTTTGGGAAAGAGAACTTTAGATTGTATTTGAACAGAAAATAAAACTATTCCTATTTTCTACCTACACTGTCTTCTGTGCCTCAGTCAAATGATCGATGATTTGCTGTTGTCAATGCCTTTGCTCAGATCTTACAGAAAATAAAGCAAGATACGGCTTAGATACCTATGAAGTATTTAACTATTTGACATCATATTGAGGACATTTAGTCATATAGAGGAAGCCACCCATGCTCCCATGAAGGTCAACGTCTAGCAATGACCTCAGTTTCAACATGTTGACAGGCACGCTTTTTGTCATGCCCTACACGAAAATACCAACGTTAGTAGATAAAACAATTGTGCATATGAATGGATACACCTACGTAGGTGAAGGGTACATTTGCCAAGGCTTTGAGACAGCTAGGATAAACTTGTATCAAGATTAACGATAATAGCGATAAAGAAAAGTTGTCCTCTGAAAATGTAGCAAAACTTTGGTCTAGCTTCTAACACGTCCGCAAAATTGTAATCCAAAAATTTGCATACGTGACAGGAAGGCTCATCCTTTTAGCCAGGGTGCTATTCTTTTTACAACTTCCAAAACTGTTTTGAAAATTTGATCGGGATCGTTCAGGTATTGGTTTGATGCCTACATATCTTGTTGCATAAACCTTCGTCGCGAGGGAGGCTAATACAATTCCTTGGTCGTAAAACGGATTGTATTTTGAAGTAAGTTTCTCACATGTAATCAGATGGTATTTGCACTGTGTGTTATCAAGACGTTAGAGACAATAATGTGCGTGATTGACAACAGTCCTTTTGTGAGATGTTGGTGGCCCTGAAAAGGGCCGGGGTTTTTGCCGTTCGAAGTTGTTTACTTGGAGCTGGTGTACTTGGTGACGGCCTTGGTGCCCTCGCTGACGGCGTGCTTGGCCAGCTCACCAGGCAGGAGCAGACGCACGGCGGTCTGGACCTCCCGGCTGCTGATGGTGGAGCGCTTGTTGTAGTGAGCCAGGCGGGAAGCCTCGCCAGCGATACGCTCGAAGACATCATTGACGAAGGAGTTCATGATGCCCATGGCCTTGCTGGAGACACCGGTGTCGGGGTGCACCTGCTTGAGCACCTTGTAGATGTAGATTCCGAAGGACTCCTTTCTCCTCCTCCTTCTCTTGGAATCCTTGCCCATGCGGCGGGCCTTGCCGGCCTTCTTTTCTCCTTTCCCTGACTTTGGTGCCATCACTCAAGATCACTCAAAGAATGATAAAATGACAACATCGTCGTGTGCTTGCCTTTTATTGCCTCCGCCAGCAATTATGCAAATTTTACGATCTAGAAGATAGAGAATATACAGCTTAACGACCATTGGTCAAAACTTTCGATACTACCACTGTGATTGGTTGCTGTAGACTATGAGCAATACAATTGGCCAAGAATTTTAGACTACGCTTCCTGTGGTAAAACATAGCATAATATGCAAATTTTTATGACCTGTTAGGAATCACATGATAGGAATGAGCTGATTGGGTGGGCGATTTCAGTGAAAAATGTTGTTCCTCTCTCCCATTGGCTATTTTGTCAGGGAAAAGCCATGATTGGTTATTCAATCCATAGTACTAGTATTTGGATCCGTTGGGGTTGTATAAAAGGAGACATTATGAATAATTCATGACCATTCTTCTCAGCAACTTTGTTGAAAGAGCATTGATAGTGTCAACATGTCTGGCCGTGGCAAGGGCAAGAAGAGGAGCAAGGGAAAGAGCCGATCCTCCCGTGCAGGGCTCCAGTTCCCTGTTGGCCGCGTTCACCGCTTCATGCGCAAGGGCAACTATGCAGGACGTGTTGGCGCCGGCGCCCCAGTCTACATGGCCGCCGTGCTGGAGTACTTGACCGCCGAAGTGCTGGAGTTGGCCGGCAACGCTGCCCGTGACAACAAGAAGACCAGGATCATCCCCCGTCACCTTCAGCTGGCCGTACGCAACGACGAGGAGCTGAACAGGCTGATGGGCGGTGTGACCATCGCTCAGGGAGGTGTGCTGCCAAACATCCACGCCGTGCTCCTGCCCAAGAAGAAGTAATTTTGAGAACGAACGAACAAATCCCGGCCCTTTTCAGGGCCACCTACATCCCTTGAAAGAGCTATCTCAAAGTCATACGTTTCCCACACCAAGGAGGTTGCCCACACATACACACTTCTAATCATATGCACTACTCTCCAAGCAGAGGTTGGGAATTTTTTGTCTTTGATCTCCCCACCAAGGTCACAACTTTTCCCCAGCTACTTCTATTTGGGAGCACTTTATTAAGTAAACATGCACCAGTTTTATTCTGACCTTACGTTCTTTCTTGATTGGTTTCTGCCAACTGAGCTCCCATGCAGTCTCCACGCACGTTTATCCTATATATGTGGACCGTGATCCTCACTGGTATTGATGATGTGACTTATAGGTTAGATCCTCACGGTCAACTTACCGACGCTAACACTAAACTGTCTTTTCTGAGCAAGTCAAAAGAATGTTATGAACAAGAAAGATACCTTTATGATATAGATAATTTTGAAATTCGAAAAGCGATAACTCAGTTAAGAATCAGTAGCCATAAATTGAATATTGAAACAGGCAGATATTACAATGTAGCCCCTGACCAAAGGTTCTGCCCTTTCTGTCCAAAGCATATTGAAGATGAATTTCACTTTTTAATGGAATGTTCTAAACACACTATTTTACGTAATGAGCTATTCACATTTCTAGAATCTATTACAGCAGATTTCAAGAACCTCGATGCTAAAGACAGATTTGTATATATCTTTAGATGCCACAACTCCCATAATGCAAAGTTAGGCAAATATATCAAAGACTGCTTTGTTATTAGAAAGAATAATGAAAGCCATGATTAGCCCAACTCGATTGTAACATTATATCTTGTTTTAGCCCTTTTTGCTATGTTAATAAGGATGTTAAGTCTTATTCTATACACCTATTTTGCACTTTGTGTAATAGTCGTTTCCATACATTGTACCATGTACAAATGTCGTGCAATAAAGTTCTATACTGTTCACCAAGTCATTTGAATATGCCCGCGTACGTACATGCTCTTTGGCCTTTTGTTACCATGAAACCTAGCTGGACGCCAAGTTCAAAGGTCGGCGCGTTGCGCACCTGGAAATTAGAAAGACGTAAACAAACCGGGGATCTTTATACGGCTTTGGCAAAACACGTGTATTTTCGCGTCAAATTTAACATAAACTTCCCAAAGACTTTCGTTTCGACGACAATTTCTGGTGAAAGCAGGTTTCCCAGTGACGCCAGATGTATTCTACTGCCCCATTTTCCGGCAAACATCATCGACATCATCGGAAATTCAAGCATCAGGGGAACCCATACGGATAACAACAACCATGAATACGTCATGTTTTGTGGTTTGTGGGCTTCCATTGTATGAAGAAGATGGCAAACTTATGGACACTTTAGCTGCTCACTTTAAAAAACCCGCCAACGGTGGGGTGGACGTGTTGAATATGATGAGAGGACCCATCGGAACGGCACTAGTCTTGATTTCAGACAAGAGAGGTTAGTGTAATTTTTGTAACGCTGTAACAGACTTATAGGCTAGATCCTTTTAAAAAGTGGACATTTTCAACCCGACGAAACTAAGAAACTGAACGTCTTGAAGGTTATGTCTCTACAATGTTGATCTTTATTTCAAATCCGAACAGGACTGATTATCACTGCGCCCCTTGTTTACACATGCTGGACAACAATTTCACCTTTGATTACTTGTTCCGCTTTGGGTACATGTCTGATACTGAATATTTCATGAATCTGCTGTATGACCATACAATGATCATCAAAAGCCACATCACCATCTGTATTTCATTCATAATGAACGAGGCGAATGTTGAATGTTATTTTCTTCGTATTTTCTCCCTTAATAATAGACGATCGAAAGTGGATGTTCGAGAAGAAACACCGTCTAGATTCGCTCGGCCCTTGCAGCAATATTCCAATTTCCGTTGAGCAGTTGACTCCCGAGTTTGAGCAAACCGTGATGAGGCAGATGACAGAAGGCCTGGGGTTGCACACAAGATACTGGGAACAGGTGCCACGGGGCCCTGCGTACGAGATGTGTCACGAACCCAGGGGACTGGCGGTCATTATCAACAACATCAACTTCAGCAAAGGCGGCCACACAACCAGGACGGGGGCAGAGAAAGATACAGGTAAGGTTGGCATGCTAAGAATGCGCCTTGCATCATGAGATGTCCATTTCACACCATATTTTGATTGCTTTGATACTTGTAGTTTCTCTTTCGGGAATATGTCAATATCTAGGCAGGTGTGTACGTGTAGTAGTCAAAGTCTGACTCATAGTAAGAGTCAACAGTGGCTTGTTTGTCGACGTGTTAATCAGACGTGCGTGGCAGTATCTACAATGGGCACTCATTTGTGAGTAATGCTTTCTACAAACAGTACGGGAAGTTAAAGCGTAGAGTGTGCCAAAAATAGAATACATTAAATTTTCCCAAGGTAAGGCTGGCGGCCAGTAAAACTAGCCTGAAAAGGTGTTTTGTGTAATCTGTGTATGACTACTGGCAGTACAGCACAGCTATTAACTTAGTATGTACAACCCGTGACGATATCCCTGATGATTTTCAATTTGCCCCCTTTTCAGAACGACTAAGGGAGCTATTTGAAGGGCTGAAGTTCACTGTGCGATGCTACACGGACATGACTTTCATGGCTATGATGACAACCCTACAGCACGTTGGAGAAGAGGACCACTCGAATTTCGACTGTTTCGTCTGTTGTGTCATGTCTCATGGTTCACAGGGAAAAGTCTATTCCTCAGATGACTTTTCCATCGAACTTTCTCAGCTCTTGAAGCCATTCAATGCCAAAGAATGCCCCACCCTCCTTGGAAAACCCAAACTGTTTTTCATCCAGGCTTGTCAGGGGGTGCATGTGCAAGAGCGCATGTGCGTGGACTGCCCATCCGACGTGACACCAGTGTTCCAAGTGAGTCAGGAAGCAGACTTCTTCGTTGGCCTGCCCACCGTGCCTGGGTGCGTGGCTCGGCGCGATGATGACGGGGCTCCTTACATCTACCATCTCACCAACGTTTTCAGAGAGTTCGGGGAAATCTACGACTTGTCCACGATGATGACGATGGTGGCCAAGAAAATGGACCCCATTGGGGTTTCGTCTAACTATTCCACACTCAGAAAGAGTGTTTACTTCAATCCGGAGTAACATCATACCCCAAGCGTCTGTCAAGATACTCCACTTGCACAAATAAATGGTGAAAAGTTTGACTGAAATTTCATTCTATTAAAGGAGGCGTGATGTCTACAATACGCGTGCGGCATGCAATCTGATCGTGGACAGAACTTATAGCAAACATATCACTATCTCCTTGATGTAAAACAATGCAACAACAAAGGATGTAACAAATACTTTAACAGGATTAAGAATCTTTTACTTATGTTCTTATCAGTATATTAAGTTATTACATGATGTTTTGTTATCATCATCTGTATATATATGCTCTGTTCATTTAAGTTATTTATATTTTGTCAATATTATTATTTTTGTATTTCTTTGCATACAAAGCCAAGATTAGCTTTCCATTGTTTCATGTCGACCCCTGACCTCTCAGTTTTAAGATACTACAGTACAATCAATTTTGTCTAATTTTTTGTTCACAAATTTTATAAGTTCATTTAATTGTATTCTAGATTGACTCCAGACAGAATAGACTAAACAGTGTAGCACTAATGGAGATCCAAATAAAACAATCAAGCAAATACAAAAATAGCAATTGTTTCCCTTGTTTACTTCTCTTGAAGTAGTATATTGCATTTAGAGTGTGTAACGTCTTGTCAAATAATGTTTTACACCATCATACATGGTAGTATCATTTCCGCATTTGTAAAGTCATATACAAAAGTTCATTTCATTATGTTTGTAACAATTTGTAGGCCATTGTTTTATGTCGCTACAATGTTGTCACAGCATGGTTTAAACGCAAAGTAGTACGTTACTCTTTTCATTATACATATCCTGATGGCTCATATCTTACATATCCTCCTGACAAATATCTATTTGTATTTTCAGAGTTTGAAAACTTTGATGTAATTCTCTGCTAACATCAGTACAAAAGGCACTTTGTAGAACCATCCTCTTATTTATATATGTTCTTCTTTCCTTGTTCTACTGTTGATGTGTTTTTCAATATCCTATCTAACAATCCAGGACTGCGTACACTTCGCAGACTTCACAATACATCACATGCTGAAGTCCAGCACTGACATCAGTGCCTGAAGTTCTGAGGACTCTGAATCTGAATCTGAGATGAAGTCGTCCTCTTCAGACACAATGTTTCTGGGAGGACTCACGGGCACCTTCACCAGAACTCTCGGCATGTCCTTCCCTTGCAACAAGTGGTGCCCCACGCACATTTCTATCTCACCGTTCTCGTTCAAGCTCTGAAATTCTAGTAGCAGAGAAAGTCTGTTCCGTCTCCTGATATGGACACAAAAGTCTACATTGGTCTTGTACACACAGGAACTTGCCTCCACAAGGTTGTGCAGTCTGAGATGTAATTTCTGACCCTCCTTGATGACGGTATCCATCTCTGTGACTCCCTCCTGAGGTTGGAACCCTTCAAGTCTCGCCTGCTTGGTGACAAAGTCCTCCGTACCTGGCGTGATGAGTTCTAGACGCACTTCGAGGAGATTGCCGATGACTTGCCCTTTACTGGACGACCCCTGGCGATCGGAACTGGGACTGCTGTGCGACAGAACGACTTCGTGGGTTGACCACCTTTTGAACGCCAGGAGGCTGACATGTTTCCTTGCCATGTTGTGGATGATGGACATCACGGTCCCGTGCACGTTCAAGTCCAGGCCTGGCGGGTAGCACAGCGCTATGTAGCTGTACGGAAATATAAGGACTCAATTGTCAACTGTCATTTGTATGAATGCAATACCCACCCCTACCCCCATTCTCTTTCATTTCTTTCCGGGCCTTTTTATGTTCACCCAACTACTAAGTTTAGAGCAAGAATATGAAGGGTAACTTATCAGCTTATTATGATGATGGTCAAGGAGGGAGATGAAAATGATAGGTTGCAGATTAAAACATATCTATCATACAAGGAAGAGTGAACGGTTTGGAAGAGACACTTATTTTAGTGTAGATGACCGGAGTAGTCGGAGAAGGTAAGGATGCTCACCTTTGCAGCTCCTTGGTGCGGAAGGATACACTCTCGCTGCGTCCTCGCACGGTCACACCCCTGACACGTGACGTCATGTCCTCCCACTTGTTGTAGGAGTTGGAGTAGCCCACGATGTGGACCTGAGTGGTGTCAATCACATTCCGCACATTGACGTCATCCATCGAGAACACTATGTCAGGACTTGTCGTCGCTTTCCTCGGAGAAGATCCGTCGTTCTCAGACGGGAACACCAGGGGCAGGGAAATCTGTGAACAGAACAATTACAGGGAGATGAAAAAAACAGAGGAAATGTTGTTTCCAGTATGTAAAAATTCTGATTTAAGAACCGTAGCCCGTCGAGCTGCATGCAACTCTACAGCTCCTGTCACGGTCAGGACCGTCCCACGACTATGCTCCCGACCACTCCCTAACTCGGTGCTGGGGTAGAAGTTACTAGAACTAGTTCTTGAATCCATCCTATTCTAGCTCCGGTTCGATCGTCTGATCGCATCTATATAAAGACGAATATGACTTTTTCCGAGTTTGATTTGTCGAAATTCATTGTCGGCAACCTCGCCGACTAACTTCCAACCACAGATGAACTTGCTGCCGACTAATTCCCAACCACAGATGAACATGCTCCGACTAACTCGCAACCACAGATGAACTTGCTCACGACCAGCTCCCAACCGGAGATCAACTTGCTCACGACTAACTCCCAACCACAAAATGAACTTACTCCGGACTGACTCCCCCATCCGCAAAATGAAGTTGCTCCCGACTATCTCCCAAACACAATGCGGATAAGGCCGGGAGGCTGTTATGACTAACAGGAGTTAACAGACTGAAAGAATTCCGCCGTACCTGAGCGAAGTCCCTGAGCTGCGTGAGTCTGGAGGTGACGTTGATGACGTGGCTGGCGGCGATCAAGGGGAGGGGGTGTTCCCGGGGGGACATGCGGGTGGTGGTGTGGATGGTCCGGGTCAGACACGAGCCGTGGAACGGGAGAACCTGGGGAGGACGGGGGAAATATCATAATACCATGTCCACAACAATGACTGATTGACTGACAGGCTGAATGACCTACCGACCGACCAACTACTAGTAACTGACTGACTGACCGACTGACTGACTAACTGACTGAGAGATGGACGGACGGACTGAGAGAATTGCCCTTCATCTAGTCGCTCCTTCCTCTGCCTGTCCATGGATTTTGACAACACGTACCTGGAATTTAATGGTCTTTGGTCTGTGCAGCGGGTCCTGCGGCAGATGGAGCTGCACACCGTTCCCTCGGGACATCTCCAAACACGTCTCCTCTTGTCCGGCCTTCAGCCAGTGTTCGTAGGTCTTCGGCCGAGACACGACGACGAACGTAGCCAGCCGATCTATGCCGACAGCGGCACGACCCTGTAGCCATGGTTCGAATTTATCAGTCATATTCATATTTCCAAAGAGGCCACATTTAATTCATCAGTCAATAAACAGCATACGGACGAAAAAATAAAACAGATCTAACTCACCAGTTCATCATCCTGTGCGGATAAATCTTGCCAGTTCCCCTTGCCTCGGGTCGCCTTAACGACGCACTCCCGCTCATCATCGTCAGGTGAAACAGAGTGGGGGATCTGCAAACAACAAATGTAGTAATCGATGTTCAGTTCAGTTTAAAGGCTCGCTATTTTTTTCAAACTATCGACAATGTTTATTATCATTGTGTTGTTTTTTCCTCACCTGAAGGATGGCATGTTTCTGTAGATGGGTGACGGGCTTGATTTCGATGACGTCAGAGACCAGGATCTCCCCGGCAGCCAATGGGAGGCGCCGCGGGTAGGTGTTAGGATCCAGAACCTGGCACGTGACCAGGAGACTGCCACGGAACGCCTTCTCCGGGATGGACAACAGACACCTGCCGGGCAGAGTCAGCTCTGCACCCGCTGCATCCACCTCGTATCTGCGACAGATGTTAAAACATCATATAGTATTCATTGAATATTCATGTCAAAATTTATGATATTTCCCAATATCATGAAGTGCTCTCAAAGTACCAGATCACTGTGAACAAGTCTTAAAATTTAGATAGATTTAAACATGAAGAAGAAATAACGTCTCTATCACAGTTTTTCGAAATCTCTTGAAGTACAACAGGTGAGTATAGTACAGGTGAAAATACAGGTGTGACAACATACCTGCTCTCTACGCCGTAACCATGGAGATACATGATAGCCCTGCCCAGCCCCACGACGTCCCCGATCCTGTCCTCCAGCTCCTCCCACAGACACAGCCGGACCTCCATGTCCACCGTTAACTCCACAACGTCCTCCACGTTATCCATTATCTTCATGTCGTCCTTCACCTGACAGAAAACAAGGAGCGTAATCTTGGGCTTTGTACATGTATGTGTAACGTCAACGATAATATTCTCTCCAACAATGCCACATACAATATAACTGTGCACAAGTAGTGCTCGAGTTGTCCCTTACGGTAAGACGTTTTATGTACGGTGCATGTTATCACCTTACCCCCTCCTTTTCAATCCCCCACCCCCTTTTCATGGAATACGATTTCCATACCATATTTCCTAACCTATTGCCTATATACATTGAATTGAGTATGTAAATTCTGTCTTGCTTGGAACAAAATCGTCCAACTTGATCCACCTAATATGGCACTATACAGCTGAATGTTTAAATGTGTTGAGTCTGCTGGCTCCTAGAAACAGATCATCTTTACAAGCCAGAAATGTAGATTTGAAGTGAGCGGAGTTCAGCTTACCTCATCGATGGCTTCTTCCAACATCCATTCCACCATAGATTCCAACAGTTGCCCATTGCTTACATACTCCGGGATTTCTTCCAATAGACTTTGCTCTATCAAGAAGTCCACAGTTTGGAAGAGACACTTCTGTACGGCGTAAGTCGCGATGGAGAGCATCTCCTCGGGGTGGGGCCGAACTCGCCACGGAAAGTCGTCGGCCAGTCTGGTCAGGCTCGGCCGAGCCCGCTCCGTGTGGTAGAGCGTCGGCATCGTCACCGTCGGCGGAACGTGCCACTTGATCGTTAACGTGGCCCAGCACTCGTTCAAGATGGAGTTACAGAGAATCCGTAGCGTCTTGTCTACCACGACGTCTTCTAACTTGCCGGCGTCTTTCAGCACCACGGCCGAGATGACCCTGGGGTTACCCTGGGCGAGTGTGAGGGGACGCGGTGATCGCATGGGGTTGTTCTCTGCGATCAACCCGTATTTAACCCCACCTGATACGTGCTTTCTCTGTAGTCCACGCATCTGATAGAGCGATGTGGGCAGCCTCTTCATGTTGTTCTCCTCCACGTCAAGTGTCTGTAGCATTTTAAGTTCACCGATGGATTCTGG
>NC_049991.1:11414687-11463140 GCF_000003815.2 Branchiostoma floridae | reverse complement strand
ACCGCTGCCATGAACTTAGACTCTTGTTGGCAGTGACAGTTGGGTCCTGTTGGACGGGTCCTTCGTCAGCATGGTTTTCAGGTTGTGGAACCAAAATGGCTTTCCTATCTCGATTGTGTCGCCTTCCTTGTCCGCCATGGTCACAGAGTTGGATGTGATGAACTCGTGAACAATTTATCCTGAAGTCTTGTTCCTGTAGAGCGATTGAGAGAATATTGTCTTAAGACACAATATATAATTGTCTTGTTTTTGACGCATGTCTGTCGCGATATAACACTCACAACATCAAATCTGGCCTCCCAATGACTTTCAAGTATGTCACATCTGGAAGGGGATGGTTATCATCGTACATACAAGCAATTTGTGATGGTTTAGACTTACTGCGTCCTGCCATTTATCACACACATTTGCACAAAACACAAAAGTGTACGTAAACGCCCCTTTGAATGCCTTCGCATACAGACACATAGAAAGGGTTTTTTTTATCTAGACCTATGTTCAAGACAGTAGGGATACCTTAGGATACATAACTAAGTGTAACTTACCCGTTTCTCATAACCCTACAACTAAGTCGACGCACAAGAACACTCGCGAGTTTTGCCTTAGGAAGAAGCACAGAATAAGGCACAGTCTAAATATACCCCTCACTTTTATCTGAATAGAATCCACATGAATACAGGGTGTGCTCAACACCACAACACAAACCTACCTGGTGTATAGCGAAGGGGTGTGTTTGGCATGATATGCCGTCCGACATGAAATGGATAGTTTAGTTTATGGCGTAAAGATGTTTACTTTGGTTCACTGGTCCGGTGTTGTCTGTCACCTGGAACAATAGCTACGGCTTCGGAGGTCTTCTATGTCAGCTTAGCTGTTGTTGCTTAGGGATTAACGTTTATAGATAAATCCGTTTCTGTCTGATAAGGAAATATCCAACGGAACAAGCAATTGCACAATTTTAATGTGCAACGTTCTTCACGTGACTTTAGAAACCACACTGCTGCAAATGAACAGCAAACAGATTTTTTGGGCATTGTTCTTTCTATTGAAGTATATTCAGTCAATAGTAAGGCCCAACAAAGACATCATCTCGAATTTTCTGGCCCGTATCTCGCCTTACTTCGGCAGCCTAGTCACCTATTAGTGACCCCTTACGTAAGCACAACAAGAGAAGGCATCATGATGTATGGCAGGTGTGGATTGTATTTTGCCATTAATCATATCCTTTCACTTGACAGTCGCTGTAGAAACGAGATCATCGAAAATAGGGTAACTACCAATATAATAAAGGACAGTGTAGGGCTTGAATAGTTGGAATTTTATTCAATGTCCTGCAAAGTTTTGTTGTAAGCTCGTTGTAAAATTCGTTGATAAATGACATTGGCATTTTTACAACATTTAACATTGAATACATACATACATTGAATAGGCTTGTTTTACCCAATTATTAACACTTTTTGCATCTTGTATCAGATTCCTTGTCATAAATACCACATACAGAGTCACTTATATGAAGATATTTACAAAAGGAGCAGGGACCAGGCACACATCATTCAAGTGTGTTATGATTGCAAAGATTCGGTTAGCTGTTTTATTTATTATATTCTAGATCGGCACATATGGAGCATAGTGAATTTTTCCCTTAATAAGTAGCTGTGTCTATTAGTGACTAAGACCTGATTTTATATTACCGATATCTACATGTCAAAACTGAGTGAAGGCTCGCTGATGGTGTCGAACCCCACCCCTGGACAGGTGATAGGCACTTCGAACAGCACCTTAGGCGTTTTTGTCACCCCTTTCTTGCCCTCCCCTAAGTGCCCCGTGACTACTTTCATGGCCCCAGTCTCGCTAAAGTCCATAAACTCCACAGTCAAGGACAGCCTGTTGCGTTTTCTGACGTATACGTGGAAGTTGACGTAGTCCTTATATGCGTCGCATTCCAAGACATTGTTCAGTCTCAGATGAAGGTCCTGTCCTTCTTTAAGGAGCACGTCTCCGCGTGAGGTCCCGTCTTGTGGTTCAAACCCTTCCATCTTCGCTTCGAGCGCCACTAATCCTCGCGTTTCCTTGGTAGCAAGTTCGACACGCAGGTCAACTCTCCTGGCACTGTCGGCGTCGTCACTCACATGGTGCGCCGCCTGGCGAGTTGGGCTTGCATCGTATAGGTAGTCATGTTGGTGTCTCGCCCATCGTTTGAAGACAAGGACGCTCACTTGTGATGTCGTCATGTTTCTGGACAAAGACTTTACCGTCGGGTCAATCCTGACTTCCTCTTTAGGTGAGTAGCAGAGGACGGCATAACTGGAGAGAAACATTATATCAATAAATTGAGTGTATTAAGGACTGCAGATGGTAACAATATACTGTAAAATGTCATGAGCACCTACAAGGGAGTTTGTTGGCTTATTCCTTTGTCAAATCAATCTTCAACCTGTCTCTGAGAATCCACTAGTGAATGTTTTCATCTTTGTACATACGGATATAGCATAGCTTAATCGACAGAAAATAAGACAAACCTTTGCAGCTCCTTTGTACGGAATGAGACACTCGCCCCTTCCAAGGTCACTGATTTGACCCGTGACGTCACATCTTCCCACTTGTTGTGCGCATGCGAGAACCCCACGATGTGCACCTTCTCCTTGGAGATGTCTTCTATAGGCGTCATGGTGACGTCATCAATGGTCAGGATGCTGTCGTCATCAGATGTCAGCGACTGGCTTCGTAGTGACGTGACGTCATTTTCTGACGACATTGCCAACGGTAACACAAGCTGAAAAGAAAACACAATATGAGCAACTAGTCAAACAAAACGATATTTCTGACGTAGTTCAGTATTTAGAAGTGGTTAATGGCCTTGCACTGAGCAAATTTGTTTTTAGAAAGTAACGCCAACATCAATCCAAGTTGTGTTTGCTTATTTATATGTTTGTTTGTTTACCTGGGCGTAGTTCTTTAGTGGAATGAGCCTTGAGGTCAAGTTGAAGATGTGACTTGCGGCCAGGAGAGATGATGTCTGTCCCCGGGGGGTGGATGTAGGCTGATTGGCATGGCAGATGCTGCTAGCGTCAACCGTCAGCACCTGCAACAAGTAGTAAACATCTCTGAGCGTGTGCTTGTATTTAATCTGTTTTGTTTTGTATCATGTTTTCTTCTTTATGCTGGTGTTTGTCATTTTGACAGCTGTTTATATTGTATGATGTATAGAGAAGGATTTAACTTCACTCCAACACCATAATTGTTAGGTTAAGACGTCTAACCTGGAAGTTCATTCCCCGTGGTCTGGCTATCGGGTCTGCCGGCAGATGAACCTCCACCCCCGCGGCCCCGGTCCTGCCCATGTGAACTTCTTGCTGTCCCGCCTTCATCCAGTGTTCGTACGTTCTCGCCCGAGACACGACGGCAAAAGTGCCCAGGCGGTCCACTCGGTACACAGCCTGTCCCTAGGGGAAGTACACGTACATCAGAATCACTCTACTGAAACAAGGGCATAGCTTCTGTTCTATACTTCATCGATAGTGTTTTGACTTTACCCAACCAATCACGTTTCAGTATACAACGTCCTTGACCCATTTGACAATACAAACCTTTTTCCTGTTCTTTAACAAATTTATACTATGTAACTGAGTAACATAAGTGTTACTTACCCTTACGCTTTCGTCGTCCTCGGCGAACACTGTTCTCCAGTTTGAGCCGTTACGGGAGAACTTCAGCACAAACTCACGGTCGTCGTCGTATGGGGATACCGCGTGTGGGATCTGTAACAATGGTGACAATATTTTTGTACAATACCATCTTTTGTACCAACCCCTTCTATGATTCATTCTATGGATCACGTCAACCAGCCTTCCACAATATTAGACCTAACACACAATTACACATTTTCTCAATGAACAAACCCGAGGACCTGCCAAATCATGGCTCTGTTCTCCCGTAAATAGCTAATCAGGTTGGTAGATCAATTCAGCAAAGTCTTCTTCGTTACACAACCTTCTTTTTATTCTTCCGTAAACATTTCGACGACAATCTGTCGCCTTCATCAGTACAAAATGAAACAGTTACTATCGGATGGCACTATTATGTCAGTATTCTACATTTGTATATCTAAACAATGTCCAGCTCACTTTGAGCAGAGCGTGCTTCTGAAGCTGTGTTGAATGCGGCTTGATATTGATGACGTCAGAGACTAAGGTTTCCCCTGCGACCAACGGCACTCCCTGACCGTACGTGACGGGGTTCAGAACAATACAGGTGACGGCGACGTCCTTGTTTAGCGCCTTGTCGGGTACCTTGAGTAGGGCGCCGCCTGGAAGCTTGAGGTCTGTCTCTGTGACACCAACAAGGAAACTGGAACGGACAAGTGTGCATGGATTTAAACGTCTTGATAAGAAACGTCACAAAAATATAATGCAATTTCAAGTACAATCCTATACGTGTAAAAAAATGTACATTCGCACCTCTTTTCGCAATACTGCTCCGGACTTGTAGCCTGTCCAAGACCCAGGACTGTCATGACGCTTTCTTCTACCGCCTCCCGCAGGCATCTGCGTGCCTCCACCTCTACTACTTCCCTCGCCATGTCTTCCACTGTTTCCATCATCCTCAGGTCTTCCTTTACCTGTGAAATATTAATCAGATACTAAGCCTTTTGACAGGGTATCTCTGAAGGCTAAAACACATCGTCCCAGGTCTCTTATTAACATAGTTTTAAAAAACGCTGACACTCATGCCTGTCGGTTCCATCTGAAAGTGTCTTGATACGTGTAATAAGTGATCCTTTTGGAAATACATATGCAATATCGTTAACCAAGAAGACAATAGAAACTGAGTTAAACTTCTTTAATCATTGCTAACCTGCTGTATGGCATCCTTAATGAGCCAGTCGATGACGCGCTCCTCCACCAAGTCCACCACATTCTCGGAAGACGCCAAAGACATAACCTGGGAAAACACGAGGTCCACGCACTCATTCATGCACCTCCTCACGGCGTCATCTACCAAGGCGTCTTCCGTGTCGAACCTTGGCTTCTTGGACTTGGAGGCTTTGATGGGTAACGTCGGCAGGGTAGCTGTGGTTGGGGCAAGCCATTTCATTGTGCTTAGGACACCGGGTCTCTTTGTCAGCGTGGCCAGACACTCGTCCACGACGGCATTGCATATTCCTGTAAAGGCCTCCTCGGTGACCACGTCTTCCAACATGCCAGCGTCTTCAAGGAGTACAGCTGAGATGACCTCTGGATGACCTTGAGCTATGATGTGGGGAGGGGGAGACCAAAGGGGGTTCCCGTCTAGAATCAGTCCGTTCTTGGTCTCCCCAACCTTGTGCTTAACCTGTAGCTCCCTCAGCATGTACATGTCAGAGGGAAGCTGTTCTAGTTTGTTTTGTTCAACATCAAGAGTCCTCAGATTCTCCAATGCACAGATTTCGTCCGGCAGAGCCTGTAGTCTGTTCCTAGCCAACCGCAAACTCCTCAATCCCTTCATGGCTCCCACCTTTGGATTTAGAACTTTCAAGGAGCAGTCGCTGACGTCTATCTCTTCGATGCTGTCCAGCTTACTTAGATATTCTACCAATGGTATGGTTGTCAGATTACTGTTTCCGCGAAGATTCAAAACTTTCAACTTTTTGAGTCCCTTAGTACTAGTAGTACTTGTGGTACGTTCTTGCCTACGACCGACCTTGTTGAAACCCATATCCAATTTCTCCAAACTGTTCATCCCTGCAACTGGTGCTGGGATCTGCTCAAAATTATTACTGCTGAGATCAAGAACTTTAAGTCTCTTCAGATTCTTGAAGCTAGTCGGTAAGACGCTGAGGCGGTTAGTGGCCAAGTCGAGATGCGTCAAAGGAGTCAATGTCACCACCACGGACGGTATGCTGGTAATTTCATTTCCTTTCAGATACAACTTGTAAAATTTTCTGAGTCTGGAAAGCTCTCGTGGGAGATCAGTGAGTCTGTTGTAGGACAAGTTTAACTCCTGTAACCTGACGCACTGGGCGATGCTTTCACTAACCAGTGTTATGTTATTTCTGGAAGCGTCTAGAACTTGTAGTTGGCTCATGTGAGCGATGTTGGGAGGAATTCTCTCCAGTTGGTTGGAGTTTACTAGTAGAGATTCCACCCCATCCAAAGTAAAGACATCGTGTGGGATCTGTCTCAAGTTACGACTGGCCAGGGAAAGTTCTGCTCTTTCTGAAGGGTTCTTCTTCAACATAGTCTTTAGGTTCGACAGACGAAGTTTTGTTGCACCTTTCGTCGCCATGTTGTATTTTTACGTAAACACTATCCGACGCGCCCCCTACCCCTGTCACCAGCGATACCTGCAAATACCAGAACAAAAGACCCTTCAAATACTGTAGGTAATTACTAAATGTATAGATGTTATCGTTCGTGTGGAAACCAGGTGTCAAACATTTTCAAGACAGCGTACGAAATTATAAGATGGCGTCCTATCGAAATATGAGGATAATTTCTACCTGTCGACATTTATAGTTGACCAAGAAACAAAGACGATCCTGCTACAAGGCATAAAAACGAAATCGAGTGCGATCAACACTGCTTTCGAGTCATATAATGATATATGACTATGCGCTGTAGCAAAATAGATCATCTTTCTGTCCAAAAAAACTTAATCACTGGACCTTCCTATAAATCAAGGGCAGATTATTTCTTATCGAACATTTTATGAGCTGTTGTTGACAAAACTGTGCCCTAAAATCGATCAAATTAATCAATTCCATGCCCACGACACGTACCTTGATTCTCAGCCTTCAAAGTAACAAAATTTGTCAGCTGCGTGGCGGAGAGTACATGACACGGGTCGCTGGAACTAGCTGACTGCTCGCTGTGCGCTTACAGCTAAAATTATCTTACCTTTTCTCGTTCGCGCACAATAAGGGTCGCCCTCGACGGTAAAGTATAAGCGGCTACGCTTTTCAGAGCTGAAGCGGTGGGGTAAGGCAAGGAAACTAGATAACGTGGAAAACAATGGAGAGGGAAGACGATAGTTTATCTGGCCTGTTGTATTGTTTATATTGGATGTTGGCTCCCTTTATAACATTAAGCTACGTAAACAAAAGGCCTGCAGTTATCTAGGATCAATTTGCTCACTGATAGTGAGGCGGAGGGTCCGGTCATGTCGTTGTTACAACTATCAGCCATAGTGATTATCTAAAACAATGGTCCCTATATATAGGGACTCGAGATGCCCTTAAGTAGAACTATTGAAGAATGTTACATAAATATTTAGCCTGCCTCTTAGCTTGGTGACGTTGTTCATACTGTGTGGCATGCTTCGTGGTGCGTGCGCTACAATGTGTTGGCATATTCTTGCCTCAGCCAATGCCTGCTGGCCTCTCAATATGTAGTAGTATTTACATAAATGACACGTTACAAGAGGGGTGTTTTATCCTTTGTGTCTTTACAAAAGTTTTCAGAATCACGACAACACTGACAAGTCCATTTTGTAAATGTTTCTGCGCCAACTCGATCCTTCCTTCGGTCAAGGACGTTATCATAAACGTCGTCATTGCTTCGGTTGACAGTTTGTTACATGCCCCCCTCCCCCATACTGCATATCGTACAAAGAAGCTGAAATTTATATATACATGCCGTAAACTGCAACAAAAATATCGAAAACGATTCTTATGTTATGCAGTAATTTCCCTTCGTAAAATGTACTGATTTTGTCGTTAACACTCTTTGCACAAAATGCATTTCTAGCCCTGAGCAAAGGTTTTAGAGTCTTGAATAAGAATTTACCATGTTCTGTAAGTTGCTCAATTTATAAAACCCTCCTGACCACAATGTATATTTGGGAGGGGGGCATCTTTATTTTTTTGCACGCTCGCATCAATTTTGCACTGCCCAGATAATGCTTTATATTAATCAGATCAGTATGGCCTTAGTTCTGCTGTGCCTTTAGCTACTAAATAACTTACTTGCACAGCACAGCCATAAATAATTTTCAATGATCAGTATCATCTTTGTTGCCGGAATGGCACTTGGTGCCAGGGATGTTTAGAATCTCTTTACTTAAGATGAAACTATCTGCATTGATGATGTTTTAGGCCGATACAGTCCTCTTTCGGAGGATATGGGTGGCCCTGAAAAGGGCCGGGGTCGTTTGTTATAGGTCAGGTAGTCTAGCCGCCGAAGCCGTACAGAGTGCGGCCCTGGCGCTTCAGAGCGTAGACCACATCCATGGCGGTGACGGTCTTGCGCTTAGCGTGCTCGGTGTAGGTGACGGCATCACGGATGACGTTCTCGAGGAAGACCTTGAGGACGCCACGGGTCTCCTCGTAGATGAGACCAGAGATACGCTTGACACCACCACGGCGGGCCAGACGACGGATGGCGGGCTTGGTGATGCCCTGGATGTTGTCACGCAACACCTTACGGTGACGCTTAGCGCCTCCCTTTCCGAGACCCTTGCCTCCTTTGCCACGTCCAGACATGATGCTTCTTTCCTTGATTTAGGACAGAGAATGCTTTAGGGGACGTAGGTCGTTATATTTATACTATACTTACGGACCTCCACGGAGTGACTACGTCGTTACCGTTCCAAAAATCTTAACGAATCAAAATCCAGAACAAAAAACTGTCCAATGGTGATGAAGATAATTCGACCAACCACAGCACGACAGGAAAATGGCGCCATATCCAATTGCAGTTTTTCCCGCCAAAACCACCTGTTACCCGTCTCCGTTGTCCCTGTCTTTCAATCGATTTAGGTTTCCGACGAGGTCGTGTCAATACAACGAATTATATGATTGGACGGTGCATGGACAAAACAAGTCCTTCATGATTGGCTCTTTCACCATTCTCTATTCCAATTGGTCACCTTTGTGGTCCGCTACGGTCCTATAAATTGGACGGATCAATTCAATCTTTATTTTGCATCGACTTCAGTTGAGCAAGAACGAAACAAACATGTCTGGACGTGGTAAGGGAAAGAAGGCAAAGGGGAAGAGCCGATCCTCCCGTGCAGGGCTTCAGTTCCCTGTCGGCCGTGTGCACCGTTTCCTGCGCAAGGGCAACTATGCCAACCGCGTCGGTGCCGGCGCCCCAGTCTACCTGGCTGCCGTACTGGAGTACCTGACCGCTGAGATCCTTGAGTTGGCCGGCAACGCTGCCCGTGACAACAAGAAGACCAGGATCATCCCCCGTCACCTTCAACTGGCCGTCCGCAACGACGAGGAGCTGAACAGGCTGATGGGCGGTGTGACCATCGCTCAGGGAGGTGTGCTGCCCAACATCCACTCAGTACTTCTCCCCAAGAAGACCGCCGCTAAGAAGTAAATATTGCGACTCTCAACAGATCCCCGGCCCTTTTCAGGGCCACCAAAATCTTCACACAAGAACTATAGTAGTTCATTACAGTTGTGGTTCAGTTGATGTGTGCTGGCTTGTGGCTATAGGCCAATCAAGGAAAATCAACCTGCCAAGTAGTATGCCCGCCTGTACTCAGTATGTGTAGTATATTGTTTGGCTCTCCATTCATTGCAAAAGAATGACTTCTTGGCTTTCCGGGCAACCAAGGCATGTCGCTGTTTGCTAGCTGCATACAAAATTTGCCTCTAGAATACTAATCTACTAGTATTACTAACAGACGAAAACTGCGCCCTATGCCAGCATCGATCAAGAACATTGACGATTCTATTGACTTCTTTTATTTTTTGGTCTACCCATTTTTACCCTAGAAAGAAAACCTTGGGAAACCAGCCGTTTTTTTTTTAATGAAACTTTTACGTGGTCCTACTGTAACGTGGCCCCTAGCTTTTGTTGTTGGTATGCCGTACTTTATCAAGAAAGGCTGACCGTTAGGTTTTAAGTTTCACTGAAGGCTGAGCAAACACAATGCTGCTTATAAGACAAGACGTGGTAAGAGAAAATCGTGTCAGCACAATCCATTATCCTGATGTAAAGCTACATTTGATTTTGTATCCATGTAGGTAAAGACTACCGCATTTTCGTAGCGCTACACATATAAGGCATGACATGTATAGTTCGTTCTGAAGTATGTGGTGGCCCTGAAAAGGGCCGGGGTTACTTGGGTCAGGCTAGGTGTTTAAGCACGCTCGCCACGGATGCGGCGGGCCAGCTGGATGTCCTTGGGCATGATGGTCACACGCTTGGCGTGGATGGCGCACAGGTTGGTGTCTTCGAAGAGACCGACCAGGTAGGCCTCGCTAGCCTCCTGCAGAGCCATGACGGCAGAGCTCTGGAAGCGCAGGTCGGTCTTGAAGTCCTGGGCGATCTCCCTGACCAGGCGCTGGAAGGGCAGCTTGCGGATGAGCAGCTCGGTGGACTTCTGGTAACGACGGATCTCCCTAAGAGCCACGGTGCCGGGCCTGTAACGGTGAGGCTTCTTGACACCTCCGGTGGCCGGGGCGCTCTTGCGAGCGGCCTTGGTGGCCAGCTGCTTCCTGGGGGCCTTGCCTCCGGTGGACTTACGGGCGGTCTGCTTGGTACGAGCCATTTCGATTTCTCGAGACGATTTGTGAGAGGAATGAAATTTATAATTGCCGCGACGTCTTTATATCCAAGCGACGCGTGTCCCTATTGGTCGATTCCGATATGGAATAGCCTGTGATTGGCTGATTTATCTCAGTGCTGATTGGCTGGCATGGTCCACACCAAACACGATTGGTCCATTTTGTGACGGGGTTCTTTTACTCGATCAAATTGCTACAATCGTCACAGAATGAGACAAATGGCGGGAACTATCGAAATGCACAAATTTTCAAAGGGCTCGACTCTTTTTATCGAAAAAATAACTTTTAGCCCCAAAGAAAATTGAAAATCAACGTATGGTTTGGATTATTGTTACTCATCCGTGCTCTTGATTAAATAGGAGAGTGTATTTCGCGATCTTCTTGTGGCCTGGGTACCATCTGGATAGTAGTTTGCTCCGACGTTTTTATACACTATATACAGTCGCTTCTCGCTCCGACTTTTATTACACACGACATACAGTTGCCTTTCTCCTGAAGCGAACTACTACCCGGATAATTAATACCCAGGCTAGCGTTTCATATCTTGACAATAGATGCAAAGAACTTATGCACAAATAGCAAAGAGCTACAAACTCACCTGAAACTAGTTCTATTTTATAACATATGCGGCAATAAATACAGCTCTTTTTTTTAGATGTGGGTGGCCCTGAAAAGGGCCGGGGGTTGTTGGTGTGAACAAGGCGTTTACTTCTTCTTGGGGGCAGCCTTCTTGGCTGCCTTCTTTGGCTTTGCCGCCTTCTTTGCTGGTTTCTTGGCCGCTTTCTTAGCTGCTGGCTTCTTTGCCTTAGGCTTCTTTGCCTTAGGTTTCTTCGCCTTTGGCTTCTTTGCCGCCTTCTTGGCCTTGGGTTTCTTCGCCTTCTTGGGCTTCTTCGCCTTCTTAGGCTTCTTGGCCTTGGGCTTCTTGGGAGCCACCTTGGCGGCAGCCCCAAGCTTGAAGGAGCCGGCTGCGCCCTTGCCCTTAGCCTGAGTGATGAGACCCTTGGCCAGCATAGTCTTGATGACACGCCTGATGACATGGCCCTGCTTGTTCACGTCGAACTTGTAGTTGGCGGCGATGTACTTCTTGATGGCCTGCAGGGAGGATCCCTTGCGGTCCTTCAAGGCGGCGATGGCGGCGGCGACCATCTTGGCGACAGGTGGATAAGCTGCCGGCTTCCTTGGCTTCCTGGCCACCTTGGGTTTCTTGGCAGGGGCTGCCGGTAGGACAGCGGCTGGTGCTGGAGAAGACATGTTTCTGCTCGTCTCTAGAGTGACAATGATACCGTCCCGAAAAGTAACCAACTATATATAGCATTCTAGCGGACGTAATCGGAAACACATCATATGAAATATTAGAAAATGGCAACTACACTCCAAAGTTGTGTTTCTTGCCATAAATCAATAGCAATATTTTAGGCTTTTCAGAGGGATTTTAATTTCAGTACACGAGATACTAAAAGATCAGGGTTTTATCTTGAAGTGGAGACAGTCTTAGTTAGAAAGTTACAGTCAAATAAAAAGATAAAGCTATTCAATTTTGAAAGACCGAATTTCTTGACAGTAGAGAAACAAATTAACGGATTAGTACTAAAATAATGAAAAGGAATATACCATAACCAATCTACATGGAAGATAGTAGCATTCGTCAACTCTTTCCATACGAAATATATTTAGGTTTGGCGAAATGTAAATTGAAAAATATTTTGTTTTCAAGTAGAGTAACACGGACACTTCGGGCACCCTCCGGAGTCCGGGCCGAGCTAGCGGGACAGCGTATCATTTTCAATCGCAGCAAAATATTGTACCGTCATCAGTAGACAAGTCCTCATCAGAAGCAAATCATCAACACAGCAAACAAAATCCTATTTTTGCCTGGGTCAATCCATGTTGGTTTCAACTACGTACTTCGATGATACTTTCTTTAAAGTTATTCAGTCATAAAGGCTAAATATTTCGTTCGTTCGCTCTGACCCTTGTAGTGCATAGTGGAGCATACAAATTTATGTTACGGAACAGCAAGTTTCCTTGCTGTTTCTGTAGCAAGGTGTATTTAGTATAGGGAGGGGTTGCTAGCTCTTCCCCTGCCTAAAGGTTTACTTGCAGGTTATTTGCTCGGCTTGTCTTCCTGGTGGACAGGCGTGCTACTGTGAGGATGGCGGCATACAAACAGTTTATACGACGTCTAACGTCTAGTCATACCAATCTTCTTTTCCTCGCCAATCTTCATCTTACATGCCTCTTTATTTGACATTACAAAAATTCCATGTTTAACAGTACCATACGTAACTCTACATCTAACATTGCATTTATGCATAGACTCACTGAATCATGGCGTTGGTAGCACTAACAGTACTAACTAAATTTAGTTCGCAAGGCTGGTGATGCGTAACGTTAATGGGACAGAGGAAGTGCTCATTCAAACCAATCAAATAATCATTGTAACATTATACTAGCTTACCAATACGGCTTTATCCTAAGATCTTGGGGTTGTTGTATAATAATGCCTCTTTACACATGGTTAACGCTTCAAATGGATATATTTTGAAAACAACGATTATAATATAATTATTTTTGTGGCTCTACTTCACGTAGCGCTACCATTCCCTGGCCCTCCTGCAGAAGTATCAATAATGGATATGCCGAAGGCCGAGACCACTATGTTAATGACAGTGATGAAGAGTGACAGGATGGTGGTCCAGTTGTTAAACCTTGTCAGACTCTTCCCACGGATCCCTTCATCATCATCATCTTCCACGGACTGTCCCGGTACTTGTACACCAACATGGCTGCCAGCACTACCTGTTATGCGGTCAGGGAGAGACAGAGTTATAACAGTGTTGTAGTAATAAATGTATATCTTATGAGCTGTCATAAAGGACATAGGAAAGAAATCCGCATAAAATGTACGTTTCATGTACTAGTTAATTCTGTAAAAACATAATCAGTTTACCAAATTTACCAACAACATCACTTCAAGTATCTTTGGACCGAAATATTTCCTACGTATAACAATAGTGATATCCTGACCTGGAGCGTTATGGACAGACACAGCAGGGTAACTAGGATGTAGTAGTAGCTCTGATCGACTCCCTGGTCCAGTACAAACTTCAGCTGCGCCACGTTAGCGGTTAGCAGGGAGATGTCCAACAGGCCTTGCGACACTGTTGTGCGACTGGTGAAGGCGTTCAGGTTAGCGATGGGCTTTTTGGGCGCAGGAACCTGGGAAGGAGATGAAATATTAACTAACTGCAATCTTAGTAAATAAAGATGTATTTGACCTCGATATGCACCGTGGCCAACTCGAACAATAGATGACACAACTAGTTTACCTACTCAACGCCTATTTTGACACATTTACACTTTTTTCTACGCACTCACACACTTAACAGTTACTTGTTTTCCGAGTAAGACAGTGACACATCCTTTTTTCTGCGAGCAGTGCACTCTAGACTTCACTCCTCCCTTTCTACATGTTTCTTACTCAGGTCAAAGACAAAGGTAACGTTACTAGTATTACGAAGATCACGTGAATAAAATCCTGAGAAATGATCCCTAGCGTGTTTTGCGGACTTTTTTTTGTGCCGTAGATTCGGTCTATATATGTAATGTTATTTAGGATAGCCCTTGGACTGTGCAGATCGATATCGATGAGTCCCCAATTGTTGCCTTCCTGTCTCTAGAGCCGACGTGTTTGGAGACGTCATGATGACAACAGATAGAGGTACACATGTAACTGCTACAACTAAGAGAATGGTCTGATAACATGTAGACATACACAGCTCTACAATACTTTCTCGGGTGAAAACGGCAACTTGACAAACTGACACATCGCACTGTGTCACTCAATAAATCGCACAGAGCCGCCAGGGACTAATTTTCCTACTTACCTGACGCTCTGGCTCTGCGGCCCAAGCCGTTTTGCTGGCGTCGTTGGTATCACGGGATGTAGACGCCATGATATTTGATTTGGCGGTGAGTTGAAAGTACTCCTCAATAACTTGGTGTAACTATGCCCTTTTCTCTAAGTGTCCTTTCAGTATAGACGATAGTGTAAAAAAGGAACGAAGCATACGCTTAATCTGTAGCGTCTTGAAGGAGATAATGCATCACCAGGTATGCCATGTATGAAAGAAACATCAACGTCATCTGATTCTAAGGTCGAAGTAAACCAAGGAGGTTATAAAGAGAGTAAACTAAAGTTAGAGTGTAGCCATAGGAACTGCAAACAGTTTCAACTGAAACAAACGACCGAATGAAGAATTGGGGCCATAAATTGTTGTACTGTTTGCTGACTTCACGCGTTGAAGTGTTATAGACCACATCGATGCCAGTACCCAAAACATATGTGTTGTTTGTTGCCGGACACTCCGCAGATAGCATGCGTAACCAGTGTATCTCGCTAGGTGTCATCGCTACGTTCAAGCGGAGGTCACCTGTAAAGCTTGGACACGTGACTCTACAACAATCTGACGTCATGTCGCACCGCTAGGTGGCCAATCAGAGCGAGCGGTGCACAGTCGACCTCCAATATCCACCCTGCCACGTACATAGATGTCAGAACTGTGCGGTGGGGTACCGGTGGCCGTAAAGCCCAGGTACGGGAATAACCACAGGTAGCCTCTGTCGTCATTCTCACAGCTGATCCAAGGCCTGAGGAGCAGTTATATGTCGGGAATGAAAATCATGGAGGAAGAGGAGAATCCTGAAGAGGCGGACCTGGGAGTTGAAGACGAGGATTGGTACCAAAATGGTAAATATCACCCTTCCTGTTGGGTTCAGTGGCGTTAACTTGTACAGAAATCAATGAGATGTGAACTGAGAAGGACAAGTGGTCCACCTGGGTCACAGAACATGGCGCTGGGGTACAGACTGTGTTGTTTGTGCCGAGAAAATAGCGAGAAAGCACTTTTGGGCAACAGGGACGAATATGTACAGAGCAGCATCTTATCAGAGTAACCTTTATTTCACATGGCTCACAATGGGCTATATTTACTCACTCAAGTACAAACACGTACCACAGCCGTATATACAGAGCCTATTGCCTTTCCGGTTGGAATCTTTCTAGACTGGAGGGGGATTTAAAATTTAAAGGTACGTGGCGTGCTGTCAGTGTTTGTGCCGCAGCGCTGTGCCGATAAGCAGGCATTCCTTCCTTCCGTTCATATGAAACATGTGGAAATTCTGCAGCCGAGTAGCGCACATCCAGAGGGGTGACCTTTGCTCTTGATTGTAAGATTTATTGATTGGCTCCACAATCATCAAAACACCTTTGCACCTCTTCTGCCTGTTCACGATAACCGTTAGTAACGGTAAAGTTCGCTCCTCGCCATGCCGGTGTTGCTGTTGTTGATAGGGTAATGTCAGCACCGGCTGACGGATAGAAGTAATGAGATGCCGAGAGAAATATCAAGGGACTTTGGTCAAACATTTTTCTTCCACCGTGAAGACGCCAGCTGTGTGTAGTTCTGTATCGTATTGATGATATGGTGAATCTGGCATGTCGGTATGTTTGGATGAGTGTACGTACGGACTGACATATTTTATGGAGACAACAAGACGTCTACTTCTCACCGTGATTATTTTGAGCAATTAGTTACGCCTGATGCTAATAATGGTAAATGCGTCATTGCAGGGATGTTGTATTATGAGTCTCGACGGCATGACAACATTCAGCCATGGCGGATAGAGTTTGCTCCAATCTGAATAAAAAGAAAGGTATTGCGAAGGAACTGGGCCCACTTGTGTGTTTAGCCTTTGTTAGGATCTAAATCCCTTGCATTTTACTGGTAACGAATCCTGGTCCATGACATACAGGATTGAGGATACATAGTATACAGTGTAGTCATGGCACCCAAATGGAATTGATGCTAACCTATCAACGCCATTTATTCCACAGATCTACAGCTTGCGGCTGAGTTGGGGAAAACCTTGTTAGAGAGGAACAAAGAACTAGAGGGAGCGCTAAGACAGGCACAACAGATCACTGAAGACCAGGCGCTCGAAATAGAGGTAATTACAACGTACATGCCATGGCGAAATAATGCACATGTATGTGCAAATATGACCTACATGTAATGTGCAAAGATGACCTGAGCGAAAGCGTTATGGCGTTTAGCTGTGAACAGCGCAGCTGTCTAGAGTATAAACATCAATGGCTCGGTTATTCTGTATTTGACAAGTCAGACGGAGCTGCTATTGATCCCTAACGACCTTGTAATGCTGTGCGATGCATTAATTTCCGACTTCAAAACCTCCACACAACCAAACTGAGATGGAAGAATAAATCACAAGCTGAAAACATCTAGCCTGGTGTCCAGCCGTATTTATAATATAGCTCTTTGCGGAGAGGACAGAACAGACTCGCTATAATACGGCCGGATAACAGGCTAGAAAACATCATTGCACTCGAGCTCAATGCAGCCGAAAGTTTCGTAAAATATGTACATAATATGTTCAGAAAGGTTTATTAATCTTTCGCACATTCTCAATCCGTCATTCCTTCTTGGCCATTCTGTAACAATTGGAAGACGTTTTAGTGATGACAGATGGCCAAAAATTTTCTGAGCCTAATTTAATCGGGGTAATTATACAGGATTTACATAAATTAGAGCAATTGTCGTTGTGTGATTGAGATAACTCACTGATAACGCATACATACAGCTTCTGTTTGAACAAGGTTAGATTTATCCTGCTGGGTTTGAACAATGTCTGAACGGTTACTAAAGATAACGTGCGGGTCAGAAAACATTCCAGAAAAGATCGCCCGAAGTCCAGTCAGGGGTTTAGAGAACAACGTACTATCGATGATCTGCGTTTGTGACTCTGTCTACGTTTTTATATTGCGTTTGGACCACGTGAGAAACTGATATGTTATGATACGTCATTAGTCAGCGGCTCAATTTAATGATTTTTCTCCGTCCGTCAGAGGAATGGTACTAAAATCAAAAACAACGCCTGCGCCAGGAGCTTTTGGGCCGTAGAGAGAGGCGAAATTATTTCAGTTCGTTGATTTGCAGACAAATGAATTGTTCAATCATCCTCTTCTGTTTTTACGTTTGGGGAAATTGGTTGTCAAGCAACTATAACAATTTATCGTTCAAACACTGATGTTTGTTCTACAAATAGACTGTGAGTTGTCCCAGGGAAGGTCGCTATTTACATTCTCTATCATCATTTCCCTTCATATTTGAAACTTTCACCCGGCAAATTGTGCAACCAACTATGTGATAAAGATGTATGAATACTTAATGTATGAATGACTATAGCATAAAGAGGCTTATAGTACCCCCCCCCCCCCCCCCCCCCCCATTGTCTTACGGACATGTGACGGAAATTGCATTTGTCGCTCTGTTGCGCTTTGATCAGATGCATGCAGGGTGTGTGAAGTGATGCGTTTTATGCAGCTTTCAGCTCATTGGCATAACATATTAAAATATGAATATTCAAATGTCGAAAATGTGAAAGCAGGTTGTACCCAAAAGTGAAGGTGAAACTTGGAAAGTATACCGTAGTGACGTTACGCATAGAATACTTGACGGTTGCGACGTTGCGATTTGTTCAGTCACATTTATGATCTAGAAGCTTGAGACAAAACGTCTTGAATTCATGTAACATTGAACAACTTTAGTGCTGTAAAATGAAATAATTTATATTTGTTACCTTTTGCCTTATTCAGTGCAGTCTATGATCCAGTTAGGGCAGTCCCAAAGTACGTCATATTTGCATTTGCAAATCAATGTCCCGCCGTAATTTTGACAGAACAATTTAGACCCTAACCTTTAACATTTTCCTTGTACGCCCTTGAGTGAAATGGGACGCCCAAGAAAACAAGGACATCGAAGGTTTCCCCCTAATGATAAAACATGGTCCACATGATTGAACGGAGGCGGTCCGCGGGTAAGTAAGATGGGTTGTTATTGGCAGGGAGACAGAAAGCCATAGGAAATCGATATAAACCAAAGATGTTTTGGCGCACCCGACAAAGTCCCATTTCTCTTCCTCTTCTATTCTGCGAACCAATATGACGTATGACCTTCATTCTGCGGCCGCGACCCCTAAAAACAACGACTGTGTTTTTGTATCTAACCTAATATGCGAAAAATAGAAATGGTTTAGACTGTTTTCCTATTTATCTTTAGTAGACTGTTTTTATACTGCCTCTTCCCTTTGTGAATGTTTTATCAAGAAAAGATCGACCTGAAGAACCAGCTCTACCTATATGCACGGTAAACGTTATTAGGGAAAAATTTGAATAAACCCAGACAAAATATACACTAGATCTAAAGCTCTTATAGTGATAAATGCACCGAGGGAACCTAGTGTAGACTTCCTGACCTTGGGCGGAAACAGAGCAGGCCACGGATGTCTGCTGCAAGTCAACAAGGAGGCCGCCGGATCCAGCCAAGAAAATCCACAGTCATGCAACAATAGCCAGAATTTAGTCTTTGATAATATTCAGTGTTTCCTAGGAGCAGTCGGACGTTGAGAAGTGGAGATATCTTGGCGCCGACGTGACGCTTTTTCTGACATTTCCATAAAACAACATCTGATATTCTCGGCTGTTGTGTAGGGCGGAGTTAAGGAATCCAGCTACCTTTGCATATTTCTTTTTAAAAAAGCCCAAGGTGACAGAACATCGCTAAAACACCGACCTATATTCAGCACAAAATGAACTTGAAAGTGTAAACGAGGAAAACAGTATCATAGATAACCATTTTCATCGATTATCCATTGAAACTGTTCCCCGATCCAATCCCATCATATGTTATCGTTTTACCACGACTGTGTTAGCTTTGGTTTGTATGTGCAAGCCTGTACAAGAATCACCTGAATATTTCATTAGGCGTATATTTTATCCACCTGCCACAGGCCATCATGAACTCAACGATTGCTAGTGACTTTCAAAAGCCCAGTCATTTATACCAAAGAAGATTACAGTTAATACGTCTATCAGCACTTGACAATCAACGTGCGCCGAAGCAAATCACTTCAGAAGGCCTCGTATTGGGAATTCAAATTTCACATGTAATAAGATCGGGCCGCAAAATCTTCTTAGTATGTGAGATGTGTTTGCTTATGTATTTTCCATGTCGGGAATTATATAGTTATTGGGATCATATAAAAGTGTGTTGTGTTCTGGTGCAGAAGAAGCTGTGAACGCAAAATATGGTGCTAGCCTGGTACAGGGTGGCTTTCCTCCATGTATTTATGAATTTCAATTTTCTTTTTCTGTGACAAGAATGTGCATACTTGCACCATTCTATATGGATTGAGCCAGTCAAGCGTAGAATCATCTGCGTTTTCAGGTAAAGCCTTTGTCCTCTCCTCATCCCTCTTGTTGTCCATAGTTGACACAGTACCATTGCTCATGCCGTGTTGCCCACAGTATCTGGCCCGCCAGCTGGAGGAGCTGCGCGAACTGAGCGAGTCGCGGGCTCGCCTCGCCGAGCAGCTGGATGGGAACTGTCAGGAGTTGGAACGGACCAATCAGCGGGCAGAACGGGAAAAGGAGGCTTTGCAGCAGAGAATAGACAAGTAGGTAGACAAGATATTGAGAATGATAGTATGTCAGTTCGTCGACCTTGAGAGTGTCATATTGTTTGTCTGACTGATGATCTAAATTTTCGGACAGCATCCAATCGAACAAAACTAATCTCTTCACGTAGTTCTCCGACATTTTCCATTTCACCTTCTCTGCTGATAAGAACGTCTCTTCAATTTCTTTGTACACAGTAATACATGCAATCGAAATTCAGGCACCTTTCTATGATTCCAAGAAAGATAGGAAGCCTTATCGTCGCAGTCGGCGCCTCACTGCTCCAACACAGGCCCTTACCGCATCATTTATTACATGTCTCCACGATCCCATAATAACTTGAAAAGCCTCGGGCGTCAGCAGACCCAAGAGCCATCAGCCGACCTTTCCATATTTCATATTTCAAACGCATCGCTCACGCATACAATTCGCCTTGTCATCACTCAGACTGTCCCGGTTGTTTCATGCTTAGGTTAAATGATAAAGGCAGACATAATACCTAAAGGCTTAAAGTGCGAGGGTTAGAATAATATTACGCGTGTGCTTTGATATGATATGACGCGTCGTCCAGTGCTTAACAATCAGAGTGTTGTTCTAAGCAGTCGGAGAAGTTAGGATCTAGAGACAGTATTCAGAGTTTCAGACATTACTGTTCTACATTATTTCTCCGCCCTTTTCATACTTGAAATTAGCGGTAAGAATTTGCAATAAACGTTGTTATTGTTATTGTATTTTATCGTTTTATATATGATTAGAATATTGTAATCAAGAGTCATAACAGCGCGCTCAGTAATTTATTCCTCTCATATTTCCCTGCAGGCTTTGTGAGGATATCCAGTCACTAGAACAGCGATGCGAGGAACAACAGGCAAACATCGACGAGCTGAAACAGCAGGAGCGCCTGCGCAGAAAGAGGGAGCGGAGGAAACAGACGAACAGCACGCCGAGCTCGCTGGAGGTGGTGTGGCTCCGGGCGGCAAATATAAGGATATGCTACTGACGTCACACTTTGTTCTCCACTCTAGTAGCCAGCGTCGGCTGCAATTTTGATCCAATTTCCTAGTTCTACTGCTTGTTTCTCTGTGCAATAAATCTTCATCGTGACTTTCATTTATTAGACGAAATTAGCAGCTCAGCCTAGTGACGCATGTACGTCTAGGGTAGTGTGCGGAAGTGTAATTTCTTTCTGCAGGTGTCCTTTATCGATTTTCTTTAATTCTCAATCACTGGCAGTAGATAACTTTCTGACTGTCTCGAGACCAGATCTAGAATGTAGATCTTCCAAATGGATCCCAACAGTGGTCCGGAGCACTGGTTGGTTTTCGAGTGGGGAGCAACAGTAGCATATTCTTACATTTTCCCTCATAGCATTGTATCATGAGCATGGCGTTTGGAAATGTTTCATGCCATTCGATAAGTATTGCTCTTTACTATAATTAGCTATTATGTTACCTGCAATTAACCCACGGGCAAGAATTTGCAATAAACTTTACAATTAAGTAAAGACTTATGAATTTAGGGAAAAAATATTTTAAAAACTATTGCAAGTAACGGAAGAAGTAGTATGCTTAAAAAAACGCCGTTTCAACAAGTTTTATTGTGGGAATAAGGAATTAACTCAAATTTCGTTTGTTCAAATGTCAGGTGGGAGAGTTCAGACGTGCCAACAGTCTAGACAACACCTACTCCAGTGTGTTCCTGGCCAACAACCCGTACGAATCGGAGATCAAGGCGCTGCAAGACCAGGTCAAGACGGCACAGGTCAGAGACACTTGTTTCAAGACTGACAGATCTGTCTAATCTAGATGGCTTGACTGACTGGCTATCAGGAGCCAGTGAATGTTTCGTCTGTGAATTGTTTTCTCATAAAAAGCTGCTTCCTTATCGTGTTTGTTTTTTCAGGCACAGCAGAATTTTGAGAAGAGGAAGCGAGACGAGCTGGAGATGGAAGTGTCCGTGTTGATACATGAGAACCAGACCCTGGAGAAGCGCGCCCAGGAGCTGGAGATGGACGCCCTCCGGACCAAGGAGCTCGAGGATGAGCTGAGGGAGATGCAGGACATGCAGGGAAACGTCTGCCTTAGATGTATGAAAACATTACGTAACGAGAGAAGACCGCGGAGTAAAAGTGGCGAGAGTTTATCAAGTTTATCAGAGTTCAAACACAGAATCCATCAGGACATAGAGGAGGACAGCGTTGAACTTGACACGGCAGGAGCCAATGGAGGGGTGGTGAACGGGGACTTGGACAGTGACGATAAAGGGTTTAGCACTGCTTCTTCGGACCTCTCGCTCAAGCGCAGCGAGTCGGACGAGATGATGCAGCACCCTCCCAAGTCGGGGGTGTCGCTGTTGACGGAGATAGACGCACAGTACCACGCCATGAAGCAGAAGTACGAAACCCTCCTGTCCAAACTGTTGCCCACAGAACTACAGCCCGATCACGAGCAGTCACCGTATCTGAGACGCAGACTCAAATCAGAAGCGTCGGCTGTAGAGAGGTCTAAAAGCAGAGACCAGCTGCACCTCCTGATTAGCAAGGCGGTGCAGACGTCACAACCCGTGTCCAGAAAGACGTCAGACGAAAACGCTGCCACAGAAAGTAGCCCACCGCCGGAATATAAGTCTTTATTCAAAGAAATTTTCATGACCTTGAGAAAGAGTAAGTTTGAAGAGTCGTAGAGAGGAGTGATAACAATTGACAGAATTAAGAGTTTTGTCTGATAAATCTGGCTGTTGAGTGATCATCTTAAATATACTGACTTTTGATGGTGCCGCTCTTAACAACTAGTGACAAAACCGGACGTAAAGCGGGTGCAATAAATGCCAATACTTAATGCCACTAAGTATGAACTATTGGACAATGTGTATAAATTCTTCGATTACTTTCTTAGATGCAATCGAATGGAAATTCTCTTTGGGAAAAAGTGAAAAGAGAGTAGGAATATTTGAACAGAGAACTGTATGGAGAATGGTATAGTTGAAAGTGGCAGGAGTACAATGTCAATGGACGGTGCGGGATTGAGTAGTTGGTGAGGATAATGTGATGGAGAAGCAGGTAGAGGTGAAGGAAAGAGGCGGGCGATCGATGGAAAAGGGAAAGTAAACTTGACGTGATCTTGACGTCAGAGTTGGCACTTAAGAAAGAAAAACGTCGGTTTGATGAAAGTTTAATGGTAATTCATCCCTTTCTTGTTGGGGGTCGATTTAGGACTGTTTACAGATGGATCGACTGGTAGCACTTGGTGGCATGCACACACACAAGCAGTTCAGAGGGAGAATTCCGATAACTATTTTCTTACGATTCTTCACGTACATATGGTAAGATACTACTGTAGTGATATGTATTTAACGTTAACTGTGCGGTATTTGCGGAGATAGATATTCTTGTAGAACAGTTCTAGACTATTAGGTTTACAAAGAGTATAGCCGTATAGCAGAGAAACGTTTAGTACTTTCACGGAGAAGGCATGTCTGAGCCGCAACACCCCTCAGGGACAGAGGAAAGTGGATCTTCATCACAAACGCAATGCAATTACCATTGACCAGACCTTTGTAATTGATCAAATTTGCCCGGCGACAAAAAGCATTCTCTTGTAAAATTGCAAATGAACTCAATATGAGCTTGGAATTCATCCAAACATCGTGAAATCACCTCGTTGCAACTGTGAAGTCATAAATTCTAACTTGGAAAGTGAAAATGCAGTGATTTAAATGCTATATTTTAGTCGTCCTATCCGTCTAAAAGAAGGATTGAGACAATAACAGCCCATAAGGGTAATACTAGTTATATTGATTACGGAAGGCGCCATTTCTGTGAAAGGTCAACCAGTAACGCTAACGGTTGATTGTCCCCATGTATAAATATAGCGGACGCTATCGATTACTGTATTGAGTAGGAGTAACACAGGCTAACATAATGGTATTGCCGGTGTGACCAAATAACAAAGAATAAGCTTTATTTGTTCTCTCCCTATATATATGTATACAAAATTATTTGCATATATGACAGCAGTACAGATTGTTACAATGTTTCTGAAATGTTATTTTGTACGTATGTTTATAACTTTGTGACACACCAATTAAGTATTTTATTGTCTTTCCTGAAGGTTGTATGGAGTGGTTATACCCAGCTAATTTAATTTGTCCTTTGCATATCTGATATGGCAAGGGATAAATGAATCCATTAAGCTAAGTGCTGTGTGGATAATTGGATATGCACCACTTTATTGTGGAAAGGTTCATTCCTGACTGTATATTGTGTATATTGTGTATACAATTTCACTGTGAAATAATTTTATTAGCTCATTTCTTGTCAATTGTAATGTTGTGTCTTCTAAGATTTTGTTGCAAATGTTTTCTGAGTACAATATTCATGGAATTTATCTGGTGCTGTCTGTACTCTTTAATATCTGTGTTTTCCATTGTCAGACATGTATTGTTGTAGCACGTTACATTTGTAAGTTTTTATAAGACGAATTAGTTGTGTATTATAGACTTAACCAGAGAATGATTGGTTGCCAATGAAATGTTTTTCACGGTTGCACCATGACCTCATAGATAAACAATGACTGTAAACTTTGACCTCAAACGAATGTTGTGCTTTATTTATTCCCTTAGAAGTCCCTTGTTACTTTTCTGTGTTAAAATAATCCAGAAAACACTTCAATACACAACCAAAGCGTACCTGTACATTTAATAAATGGACACAGTGCAGAGGTTGAGCCATGAGAAATGTAGTCCAGTCACCCAGCAGGGAAATAAGAAGTTGGGTCAGATTGTAAATCATTAATAGTCGCTATGGATTTCTCATTGACTTAAGTAGGTTACACCTGTATGGTACAGACACAGCTTTGTGTGTGTGTCGCACTAAACAAGAGAGGTAGAAATGTCCTTTGGTGAATGAAACAAATGCATTTTACTGTCCTAGTTCTGACAGTCTGCCTTTAGCATTACACAAAAAGGGCGCTGATTTCTTTATTGTAGGTAATGATAACCCTTCTCTGTGTACACTACACCTTCATGTTTTCTTTTCACTCCAAAAGTCCTAAGATATAATGACGTTTTGTGGACAGATGTAAAGGCCTGTCCCCATAGTACAAATATATACAAGTGAATGCGGAATGACAACATTGGCACTTGAGGACAAAACATACATGTACTTTGATAATTGATTTAATATCATCCAGTGTTGAGGAGAATTCTATTTCTTCCTTAAATAGTAGAAAATAGATACATACTATATTATCTATAACATTTTTAATGTCTTGAAACAACAACAGTAACGCTATATATCAAAAGTTCAAACACAAAACAAAGGAAATTTTGGCACCTGAGAAAGATGGACTCCTTCCAACTTCCATAGGTGGTATATCCTAACAGCTTTGGTCCAGTGTTAAACATTATTCAGTAACTTCAGACTCTTTGCCTATAGATATAACCTTACTGGAAACATAATGTTAGACATTAACATTACGAGGACTCAGTAGACCATCATAATGGTAGTCTACAAGATGTGCGTTCAGGGTTATTCAACTTAGTTACTTATCAACTTAAACATAATCTCAATAAATTCTTCCTGAAATAAGGCAAATGAGGCCTAACATTTTCCAACATCTGTGATGTTTGTCTTCACTGTTATGACCTACTGAAATCCACAACAAAAAACATCATGATAGCAGAGAAAATAATGAATATGAAAGAAACCAACTACAGCAATATCGTAAGCTTCAAAATAATAATTCAAAACTAACATAAGAAGTGTCCAACAAAAAGAAATCAATTGCATCATGTTCCCTTACTTTTCAAATAGAAATATGTCAAGTTATGAAAGCAAATCATTATGTACTCCAGAGCACTCGAAAAAATAAATATCTGTGAAAATAACAAAATTGGAAGTTCCTAGTACCTCCTCCAGGGATCAGGAATAGCATGTAACGAAGGCATCTGCCAGAGCCCATGTTCCCTTGCTAACCTATAGATCGATGTGACCTGTCTGACAGTCACACAGTACGAAAACAGCTTGTAAGGAGAAAGGAACTTCTAAACAGGTTTTGTTGAGGTAACAATCTTCTGCCATTCCTTGAAAACACCTAAGGCAATCCCGGGCAGAAGATCTGAATGGTTGCCCAAGTGCTGCAATTCCTCCAGGTAGTGAAAAGCAGCGCCCCCTTACAATTAATGTGACATCTGCAGCTCCTCCAGGTCCAAAGACCTAAGGCTGACCAATCTATACCTGGCCAGATCCTTCCTGGTCACAATCCCCATCACCTGAGAGAGGAATGAGATCAGACACAAGTCAAGTCTGTAGTTAGGAGAAAGTGGTCAGCAGACTCAGCACTGAATTTGATGGCTGTCAGTCATGCTAATTGACAAACAAACACAAACAATACAGAAAGAAACCTAAAACATCACTCAATCATTTTGAAACATATCTTCATTCCTAAATGTAGACATTCATATTGTAAAGATGAAATGAGGACATGTGAGAAAATTTAAGCTTACCAGGTTATCTTTGTTGACTACAACCAGGTGTCTCAAGCCCAGGGCACGGAATAGACGAAAGACTCTATGCAAGGATGCATCCTGAAGAAAAAGAAAACATATTAGCTTAAGTCATTGGGACAAATGATATGGTGTAACATTTCTCTTTTGGGAACAGAATTCTGCTAAATTGTAATATTCCTAATGTACACACAGCCCATACAAACTGGACCACATGACACGTATAGTATCAGCACTATCTGTAGAACTAATTGATGTATACCTGTAGAACATGCTGTTCAGTTTTCACAGTTAACATCACATTGAGATTCTCACCTCCGACACTGTGTAAGGAGCAGGGTTCATGTAAGGTCGTAGATCGATGGAGCACTCCATTTCTTCAGGTGATATGTTGAGTTCATGGATGGATGGGAACCTGAATGACACAATGACAACCTCATGTTTTAGCCACCATGCAGATTTGAAACTCATGACAAACAAAATAAAGGGACAAAACATAATTAAATCATACAATATACATGTATATGTTCATAGTCCATATGCACCTTGGGTAGGCTTCTCTAAAGTCCTTCATCTCCAGGTTTCTCCTGATGGCACCAGTCTGGCCTCTTTCCAGGAACATCTGCAAAAACAAGCACATGTACAAATGTACAGTGTTACATTAAAAAATATACTATAAAAGGTAGTAGCAGCACCATGCAAGACAAGATGTTGGTATCAAGCATAAAGGCTCCTGTTACTATATGTACATTTACTGCTACTTTTCTGATGTGTGAGATAGAGCTACATGGAAGGCTGAAATCCTGGTCTTGCTACATGTAAAATGTAAACACGACCGTAACTTTGAACAGAAAGCTTTCAAATTAGAAAAGAAAAGGGTTCAGTTACGCTGGACTGTTGGAATATGAAATGTACACTATTTTCCAATTCATTCAAATCTCAATAACTAAACATTCCTTATGCAGAGATCGAATATCAAAACATGATGTGACTGTAAATGTCTGATGTACATGTTGAAATAGAGTTGAGCTGTATCCTGACCTTCCTTTTGATGAGAACCAGCAGGTGAGACCTGAGGATGAGCCCACGGAACCGACCTGACGTCACCTGATCAGTCTGGAAAAAAGTAACAAAACATGTACTGTACTGTACAATTGTGCACAAAATCAGTCGTATGCATACCACAGGTGATACATTTCATCTACGTACAGATGGACATCCAGCAACATTACCTCATCAGGCACATCCACCACAGGGAAGCCGTTATGGTTGGAATGTGGCTCCTTCAGAGCCTCCACAATCCGCCCCACCTTCTCCACCTGCTGCAGGGTCGTCACAGGGTGGCTCATCACCTGTCTGGGGAAATCAGTTGGAAAACAAGTTAAAGCCAGCAGCCTCACATCATACATGAAAGGCTACCAAAACTGAAAACAGATATCATTGAAGAGGCTTACAGGACCTATAGATAGTCTTGTGATCTCACAAGACAAGATCCCCCCGTGATCAAGATGTACTGAGCAGACATTGACAATTTGTAGGTACGTGTCTTATTTGTTTTATAACAGTCACTGACTGACAAATATTCTATCAAAAACAAAAACTTGAAAGTGCACGAAATCTACATGAAAGTCATTTGATCTTTAGAAGTGTAAAAGGGAAAAAAAGCCCCTTAAAATCACTGTTTGAAACAGTTCACACAAAAAAAAGCTTATGAAGTGCCCATGGCATGTTGTTTGAAATGAGGAATAAAACCTTATGAATACTTTTGGTCTACTCAAGTTGCTAGGTGAAGCTTACAATGATAAAGATAAAAACCGTGCCATGATAGTGTCCATAAACAAACCTTGCTGAGATGGTGGTGGAGGTGGCTGGAGGCTCCCATCCCAGGATGGGCACACTCATCAGTCGGATGTGGATATCATACAGGCCCTGTGCTCAACATAATACAATTATCTCAAAGATATACTACCGACATTATCTGTCATAGTACAGTCTGATAATAACACTGAATGGTCAATATTGCCCTATAAAGTATACACTAAATATTTGAGTGAATACAGTAGAAGCCGTTCAATTGCACTCCCCATTTGCCTGCACATTTTGTGTAATTATCCGGATGGTGCAACAAAGCGAAGTTATTCAGCTGGACCGCATTGCTATGAGACTTTGAGATTCTGTGCAATTAACAGAAGTGTGCGTTCATCTGTTGTGCCATAAACTGGCTTTTACCATAGTCCAAAACAGTTCAATCATCTCCATATCAAAACTATAATCATTTCAAATCAAATTCTGCTCACCTCATTGAAGATGTCTCCCACCCACTTGGCTATCAGCAGGACCAGCATGAGGGGGAGGCCGTACGACACGTTCCCCGTCGCCTCCATCAGAATTACAGTCAGGCTGATGGTCATACGAACAACGCCACCTACCAGAACATTTAGGAACAACAGTATTGGTAAAAGCGTTGACTTTGACCATTGATGAAGAATAAAAGATTGCACTATTTAGTGAAAAGACTGAGACAGATGGTCTTATTTCACCTCCATAACACACTGCAAATTAGTACGAGCCAAAAAACGTATGTCAAGCAAGTACCACCAGTGCTTCATCTATAAAACCAACTACAAGTATCAGATGTTTGATAGCAGACACAGAAAAAAGCAGAATTGAAGGTGCAGAAAGATTTCTTACCTAGTTGCGCAGCTGCCCCCATGAGTGCATAAATCCCAGGAGCTGACCATGCCTGGAAGAACACGTCACTCTGTACCACAGCAATCTTCACACAACATCACTTACCTATCAGTTAGCTGTCTAAACTATGTTAGCCTTACCAAGTCTACATTTTGTATTTCTAAGGTTGTAAGGTCAAACAGGTGAAGCAAAGATTTTACAATGAGAAATGTTGGATTAAGATATTCTAATCATTGTTATTACAAGAAAATATACAACAGCAATTGAAATTATTTCCACTAGCAATAAAGGTTGATAAATATTTTGACTTGTTGTTAACACAACAAAAATACTATTGAAAATGTTACTAAAAACAGTTGTATTATCAGGTTGAAACAGTCGTGATAAGCTGTAACCATAAAAAAAGAATGATTATGTTGAAGGACTGTACTTACAATATTGGGTACTAAATGGCTGACACCGATGCCGAACAGTCGCCCCCACCCTGCACCACACAACAGACTGGGGATGAACAGTCCACTGGGCACACTCAGGCCATACGTCCAGCAGGCCAGGATAAAGTAGATCACACAAAACACACTCAGGGTCACAATGTTGTAGGAATCTAGGTGAGGAAAGGAGAAAAATGAGAAAAATTTATGTGACTTTTAGCCTAAACATGATCATGATGAGCTCAAGATTCGACAAGGCTTATTCAGTAACGACCAGAAATACTGAAAAACAAACAAGGCAGCTTGCATTATGTTCTTTATATAATAGTGAGGATATTTGATTTTGGGGGGTATCAAAGTTGTCTTACTAGGTGGGTCGTGGAACAGACTCTTGACACTCTGCTCTGGTGTCTGGAACATCATGGTTGCCATTGTGCTGTATTCACCATCACTGCAGAAGAACTAACATAAGAAAACAAAATAAATATACAACATCCACAATAGCATACACATAACGATGATTCAAAGATATACTGGATCAAAAGGAAGAGCTTCAAGAAAACTATGTTCTACAAGAAACATTTGATTTGGTAAAGAGACAATTCACTCTTTCCTGAGGCACTAGATAATACACCAAATTCTTATCTCTACTTATATCACAATTTGTTTTTACTTCTATGTGAAGCATACAGTAATGAAAAAAACACACTAACTTGAAGTGGCTTCTCAGAAGGGTCCTGACCGAGAGGTTTGCAGTCTCGAGACACATAGATGGAAACAAAAGCCAGGGTGGCTGTCACTATGGCAACCATCATTGCCTCCACAACCTGCATGAAGGGCTTGTACACATACCTGGAAAGGAGATGCAAACATGGTTTCTCCTGTTTCAATGTTGATACATGTATCTGTAACAGTTTCAACAATAGAATGATGCTAAGAAGAGTGACAGATGTCACTTGAAACATCTGGAAGTAATCTAAATAATCTTATCCAGTTGGAGGGATTGAAAATTGTCTTTAAACCTGGATTTTTTACCTGGATGTGTTACCTTTATGAATGTATTTCCATCAATACTACGTACATACCATAAGTGCTATCAAGAGAGCCATCTACTGTAAAAAGAATACAAATTCGTATGTTTAACTTTCTCCTCTTCTACTGACAGCACTCACAGAAAAAAACAGATATTTGGTACTAACTTCATTCTGAAGATGCAGATCTTGTGGTTGACAAAGTTGAAAAGAGCCCCAGACAAACCACCTGTCAGAACAAAAGTTAAGGTATGATACTCAGGAACACTACTGCATCTAACAGGCATACATACATAAATGTTGTGTAGTTTCTGATATTCTTTTTCTTGTAAAATACTTCACTGATGTAATTGAACTCCTCACAACACTTTCTATAATATGCAATATGAAAACATCTACAAGTAAAAAGCTTCTCTAAACCAAAAACACCAACAAACTATGTATAGTATAGGTACATTGGTTCTCTACAAGGTAGCCAATATAAGTAAACCCTCATAAACCCATAATACATTTAAGACAAGAGGGAGAACTAGACTGGTTCACATACCTGCCACACCCATCAGGAGGAACAGAGGGATCTCATACCAGAAGTAACTCACTCCCTGGGGGAAAATGTGGTAACATATATAACTTCTCTTACCAAATTTCAGATGTGTAATGATCATTAGAAGTGGAGTAAAATTATTTGCTACATGATCATGAAACCTAAAAGATGTGTATCCTAATGCTGTAAAATGCAACTTAAACATTCATAGACAAAAATACTTGACTGTCTTCTATTTCACTTAATATACTGTAAACCATACTTTCAGGTAACATTTTGTGGACTTAAGGTACCTACTTCAAAACATGGTTAAAGAATAGTATGGAAGCTGTCAAAACAGGCAGTTAACGTACCGTAAACCTGCCAAAATTGAGCAATCCAGGATAGGCCAACTCTCCCGGTCGTCCGAAATAAACACTCAGTACGATGTTCAAGGTGAACAGTGTTGTCACAGAGCAGAAAAACTACATTGTTGGGACAACAATACAATATTATTGGTTAGGATCAGACTGATAAACATGTGAAAATGGCCAATGCAGACAGCACTCAGCTCATGTATGATACTGTAAATGCATTTAAGTTCGCGGGGATTTAATTTCGCGGTAGCGGGAAAATGGACTTTTCGCGGTGGTTTTAATTTCGCGATATCACCATGTACTGTAGTCTCTTACTGTTATGGAAAAATGTTCGCGGTGGTTTTAAATTCGCGGTGGAGCGGCCGCCGCGAAAACCGCGAACATTAATCCACCGCGAACATTTCTGCATTTACAGAGTCTTTACAGCTGTCCTTGGTACTGAAATGCCTACAGTTAGTTTCATCAAATATAATATAAATTTAAAGCACTTGATATATTGATACATCAGGAGGCATTTGACTAAACATACTAGTGCTTTGGAAAGCTCGAATGATTCTGATTTTTGCATTTGAAACTACCAGTATAGGGCATTCTACAAAGTGAAGAATACGTACAGAAATGACCAACACGAGATTTGTGACAACTTTTACATATATCTTATACATTTTTGCTTGTTTGGTGTCAACTCACAATTCTCCAAGTTAAAGCCTGGTTCCAGAAGCTGGCTCCCTCCTCTAAGCTGAACAAAACTCCACCTGCAGACATACATGGTAAATCATCCATAACATTCAGTACAATACGTGAAACCTTAACATTGGTTACCAGAAAAATATACAACTGTTCTTACAATATTTTTTTTCTCAAAAATAGACCATCCATGCAATGCTACTGGATGTTTTTGCCTCTGGCAAAACTAGTAATGTACAGAAGTTACTTACACTTACATTTTTGATAGATTAAAAGCAATAATGATGCAAGCAATTTATTTTGCAAAAGCATACATATAAGAGGATCAGTTCTCACCCACTGGGGCACCAAAAGCTGCAGACACGCCTGCTGCTGCCCCGCCCGACACAAAGTCTCGCTTCTCTGTGTCTGTTCTGAAGTATTTGAAAATCTAGGTGCCAAAGGTCATTCAGTATCATTCACAATGACAAAACATCCTTGTGTACATTGAGCAGTATTCTACACAGTAAAGATATCTTTCAGTGACTGATATTTATTAGCCTCCAATAGGCCTTGCTACGGGGTTGCGGGGATCAAAGAATTTGGCAAAAAAATTGGGAAATTTGGCCAGGGGAGTCACATCAAGGTAAACTTTCCCCCTCTGGCCAGCCAAACCCTCTCGTAGCAAAACTCAACTGGCAATTTATTCTCCCTATAATGGCCAGTGTAGTTAGTCTGACAGAGGCTAGATATTCACCTTGAGGTCTCTCTTGAATGTTGTTGACATCCCCTGGGAAACCCCAGCAGCTATCACTGCTCCAGAGTGGATCATGGGACCTTCCTGTTACCATGGAAACAAAGATGATCAAGTCAATCAAATGCATATGACATTAAGTCACAGCTTTTCTCCTTTTGACCAATCTCTTTTGCAAAGAAAGGCTATAATCAACTACCTGGTATCTGGTAACACTGAACTTTTGAAATGCCTGAGTGCATGTGTAAACATTCATAAGTTACTTTACTTTTACTTTTTATTTATTTAACCAGGAGTAATACAGCTCAGGTCCAACCTAGACCTAGTTACTATTAGATTGTGAATGAATAACTTTTCAAATTTAGTACAGAACTTCAGAAGTAGCTAACATACCTTTCCAACTGCAAGTCCTCCCGCAACAGAAAAGACAACACCGATCACTTTGCTGATGAGTGTCTAGATGTAAAGGCAAAGCAATATTTTAATATTTTTACCCTTATAATCAATCCATATTAATTACAGAACAACATTGACAGAATACTGTACACACAACTAGCATAACCTATTAGACAGGTTACTCCACTTCCCCTTTCATATAGATCACTTCAAGCTTCAAGCCTGTAACTACTTAAATGATGCTAAATAAGAAAATCTAATTACCAGACAAGTGTGATAATCTTTTATGTTCCTTCCTTACCTTAATCCTGACTACATGTGGGACCTTGACACCATTCAGGTAGCACTTGATCTGTGGTATCCCACTGCCAGCTGCAACAGGCTGGAAAATAATGGAACAGTATTGGCTCTATCCCCATCGAATGACTTAATAATCTGCCTTATACCTGTATTGCATAATGACAGATAGTATTTGATGACAAGACACATCATATTGAAAGTTATTAAAAAGCTGCTTACCTCTCCATAAGCTACCAGGATCGCTGCAAAGCAGACAAAAAGGGCATCTATGGCGACCCACAGTGCAAAGGGAATGGCGAGGCAACCTTCTTCCACACAACTGTCAATCCCTGTGGTACAGGTTAAGGGTAACACTTTGCTGAGTAAATATTGTGTACTTTTTATGTCTTTTAGTTATACTTTTGAAAATAAATACTAAGTATATTCTTTGTTTTTTCAGACCCTTCACTGGCATGTAAGGTAGCAATTTTTCTTGTTGTCCCGGTAGCAGGGAGGCATTGCTAGCCCAAAGCACCTCCTCGAACACTGGATCCCATTGTTACATCCCATGTGAAAGATGCCCCAGCCGAGATGCCCTATCCAGGACTTAACCTAGGGCTACCAGTAACAGTAACCAACTACTCAGGAGCTCGGCTGTAAGGCTGCTACCAGTTGAGCTACAGGGGCATCCCAGATTAAGGACTACATGAATGAGTACAGCATACAAAAATACATTTTGTCCAAAGGATACATGACTTAAGCAGACTGTACTTGAGTCCAGCCAGCTGATGCACCAGGATGTCAATCACAACTCCCACCAGCGCTGTCAATATGCCAATCATCAGCATCACCACCCAACGGTTGATATTGATGCGGATGAGTTTCTGTGGTTCACAAATTCCGTTATTCAGCATTACAGTTTGTATGTAATACAATACACAAAAGGTACAGTACTATTTCGCACTACACACTGACTGACATACAATTTATAACAAGCACTAGTAATAGTTTTCTGTGAATATGTGTATGGCACCTATACAAAATGATGAAGTTAAGAAGAAAGATTGTTTCCTCAAGTTGGTACTATATCATCAAGATAACAGAAAGGGATGAAACCCTCTTTCTCTGTCAAGCAAATACCTTACACTGAACTGAATGAGTTCTTTCCTTGCAGGCTGTGCTCTGTTGATAACAAAACCCATGACATTGTCCCATAGCCATGGCCCATGTGACACTCTATCCTAACATAATGGTTACATCTAATACAAGGTCATACCTTATTGTTAGCAGCTGCTTCCTTGACAAACAGGCTGTTTTCAACCAGGTCATAGTCCAGCCCCTGAAAGTAAAGGGTGAACATTTTTCCATTCAGCACCACGAATTCGTAATCCTAATCATGTTTCTATTCTGACAAAATGAGCCAAATATCTCTCCAAACAAATAGATATCTTACAAATCTCACATTGATTAAAGCATATACTACTACAGTCAGGGTACATCATTTTTCTTCTCTGTTTCAGTGTTGGCAATTGAAAATGTATATAACATACTAATATCAGTCATTACTAAACTGAGAATGATGCAGAATGAATGCCCATACCTCATATTTTGCTGAGAGCAGCTTGGCTGTATCCTCTGTAGCCTTCTCTTGTGGACTTTCCTAAGGAAATGATGATCAATTAAGCTACATAAAGTACATTTTGTGATTTACAAAACATTATCTACCGTATCAAAATTGCACAATCAAGTGCCCAAGACAAAAATTTTGACATGTTAGATAATGCTCTCATCTATTTTCTATTGCCAAATGTTAAGATTGACTGCACCTTATTTTCTGTAATGTACTCAAGCTATCATCACTGAATTCTTACTCATATATTTGATATAACTCATGATATTCAACAAATTACCTTTTCTGGAGATCCCCCTGGGGAGTAGATGACAGAATCATAATCTGGTTCCTCAGGGTCAAACTGAATGGTGTTGTCAATCTGAAAAAAAAAATGTGTATAAAAGAACTATAATCACAAGATAAGACAAGAGTCTGCAGTCCTTTCCCTGAGGTAATAATGACGGAAAATCTACTTTGAGTCTGGAAGATAAGACTTGACATTATGTGTCACTAGTCCGTGAGTCAGCATAGAGTGAAATAATGTAAAATGGCGAAATACTTTTCTTTTATTTGGGGCAGTTCAAAACTAATATCTCCTCCTTCTTCTTTCATACTGCTGAGCCTCCAATGCTAGAGATTAACGGCAGATAATCTGAACCCTCATTATTCTGCCGGGTGCCATAATATCGCCACAAGAGATCTAGAAAAATTACATGTATTTCAAGTGATGACCGAAGCAACATCACTAATCCTGAGGTACAATCTTCAGAAGGCTTCTAACGTTAGTATCTAATATGATTCTTTTAAAGGGATGGTAGTATGGTGATGATGATGATGGCACCTGGCAGAATTATGAGAGTTGGTGTTACGTGTACACACGCTCTTCAGCTTCAAAATAGGGAAGAGGAAAGGATGTGTACGTTACACCAAGGAAGTTTAACCTCCTAAAGACCTTGGTTACACAACCATGTGCACACATTCACAACAATCAAATTATATGAAAAAGCGTTATGCATTTAACGTTAATACTCCATGCGCCTTTGATACATAATTTAGAACATGTCAAAGTTGTCAACAGCTAATTCTACACGACACAAACCACAGGTAGAGAAATTCTCATTCTGTCCTTACACCAATACTCTCTTGTCTGCATCTTCTGTTGTATAAAAGAGGCGTTTTTTCGTCAGCCGTTCTGTCAACCCCTCCATCTTGCGTTGCCGCCATGGCTGGTCTTGACAGGGGTTAAAGGTTACCGGTCATATGATGAGGCGATGACGCAATGTTTCTCATTTGTTGCATTTGTCACAAAAGACATCTACATTTATCAAAGATCTTCTATATAGACATGGCTTTGGGGTGGAAGATTTGTAGTAAAGGGAATTCTATTGATTAAAAGACTGACTGGCTGATCTATTGTTTGACATTGCTGCTAAATACCGCATGAACGACAGCAGCTTTAAGTTTTTTTTTTATTTGTAATTTTCACACACACACACACATATATATATATATACAATGTATATGTATAAAGAGAGAGAGAGAGATACATAGATAGATCATCAAGGAGGTTTTTTTTTACCTCCTTGGATAGATAAATATGAATGTGCGATCTTCACTTGAGACGTTGAGTGAAAGAATGCGAGCAACCTGTTGATCATTTATTTATTCATTTATTCATTATTACCTGTTGATAGGGACTATATTGTATTATTGACAAGCGTGGTGCTCAGTTCTTTAACGTTAGAAAAGCCTATTAAATGAATCAACTTTAAAATCACCGAAGATCCTCTTTTGACAAAAGTAATTGTATACTATAGCTAACGTTAGTCAGAGCATTTACTCGTTCCTACACAGTTCATACCGAGGGAGGATACTCACTCCCCGGCTTACATATCTCAGATACAAATCCTGATCAAGTCGAAACGTAAAGCGGTGATCCTAATGCTAGATACTACTAGATAGAAGATGGGCGTGATTATGTGAAAATATGGGTTCCTGCGAAGCAACAGCCAGCGTAGCTTTTATTGGCCACTCGATATTTTCGATTCATTCATTGATTACGTTGACTACGCTGAATCAAGGAGCTTTTATGTATTTACAAAAGCTCCTTGGATGAATGTACGCGTTTTTGTTGTGTTGTGAATTGTGATAATGTCCCCCGCTGTAGTGGAAAAGCTGAGCGTCTATTTGACCTAGCCAGTAGCCTGGGTACGGGTATCAGACCGCCGGACTGTAATAGACAATCACTTCGGTCCGGAGAGCAATTTACTCCGCCGCCAACACAACTTGACTGTCTCTCGTATAACGGTATCAAGGGTAAACTCCTTGGGCAGACTTGCCCTTGCTTTGTATTGAAAACTCTCGAACGTTTCAAATTTACTAGAAAGAAGCGAGATGTACCCATCATGTTTGCTTAGCACCTTCATATTGTATCTTGTTGCATATGTCTGTTATGTGACCTCTACCTAGCTCACAAGATCTTTCATTTATTATTTAGCAAATACCAAGGATAATACTACGAAAAAGGGATGAGCTAAGTGGTGCAAGTATTCGTACAGGGACACGATACAGAACTTTCTGGGAGATGTGGGTGGCCCTGAAAAGGGCCGGGGTATGCTGGTCGGGCGGTCAGTTTACTTGGAGCTGGTGTACTTGGTGACGGCCTTGGTGCCCTCGCTGACGGCGTGCTTGGCCAGCTCACCAGGCAGGAGCAGACGCACGGCGGTCTGGATCTCCCGGCTGCTGATGGTGGAGCGCTTGTTGTAGTGCGCCAGGCGGGAAGCCTCAGCGGCGATACGCTCGAAGATATCGTTGACGAAGGAGTTCATGATGCCCATGGCCTTGCTGGAGACACCGGTGTCGGGGTGCACCTGCTTGAGCACCTTGTAGATGTAGACACCGAAGGTCTCCCTCCTCTTTCTCCTCCTCTTGCCCTTGGCTCCGGCGGGCCTGGCCTTACCAGCCTTCTTGGCGGCTTTTCCTCCTCCTTTTGGCGGCATGTTGTTCTCTAGCGATGTACAGAACGAATGCCGGTGGGTGAGTGTAAGAGTTATTTATAAGAGAGCTCATGCAAATTTGGGATCCTAGTCGGCTATTGCGGACGTGGTAGAGAGCAGGGCTACCGCATGTAGTTTGCAAGAAAGCCTGCCAATAGCGACGGCTCCGAAAGGAGATTTGCATGGTGTTTGATGAGACCAATTTCGACCAAAATTCAAACTTCGGCTCACGTCGATGGACCTACGAGAGAGCAAGCTACGCTTTCGTGACTTGCAAGCACAAGGATCATGAAAGTTCAAATTATATCAAGGAAGTCTTTTTTAACGTCCTTGGTTATATACACCCAAGTTTGTGTTACATGCACACATCTACAATCTACCAAGGACATGATCTACAAATACTTTAACAAGTTAGATTACAAATCAAAATAACTGTTCTTTTCTATTGGCTAATGTTACCAATAATGCTAAAATCTGTTGTTGTTTTATTTGCTGCGTTCTTGTAAATTCAAGTTCATCCTATTATCAGCATGGGTTGTCATTAAATAAATAAGTACTGAGGCATGACGGGAATCAACCTAGACTTTGACCCAAATGTAAGTTACAACTACAAGTTCAGCAGCAAACGAAGCCAGCTGGTGCCGTGGTGTAGCGGTCAGCACGCACATCCGCATGTTGTACCCGTGTCCGCCTGTTGCCGTCGCAAACACCGCGGCTGGTCCAGGCGGCGCGGGGTGCGTCCGTGTGAGGCCCCGGTTCGACTCCGGGCGGAACCGGCTACTTTTCATGATAGTTTTGCTTGCAAAAACCTGATCATGTCTGCCTTGTGTGTGCTATATTTGAAACCTTCCGCCTGTCTTGGGTGTAATACCTTATGCTTTTAAAAATGACAATGATTTGCATGTCCTTGCCCATATGGGACTAATACAGTAATTACATAAAACGTTTTTCAACTTACTGTAAACAAGGAGCTTTCTGTAAAGAATCATTAGTGTCAGAGACAGAACAACTATACGTTTACATCTTCATCTTCATCTTCTGTACCCTCCAAAAACCCCGCTGGGGTGTCACTGAGGGGGGGGGGGGGTGCTTGCGGATTAGGGCAAGGCAGCCAAACCGGCCTTAAAGGCCTCGACTGACGGGGCCTGGGCAGTGTGCCCCGGCAGTCCGTTCCACTCGACAACCGTGCGAGGGAAAAAAGAAAACTTAAAACAGTCTCTTTCCTCCTAAAAAAATAGCAATAGAAATAATTGCCAACATGTGCATGATTAGCTCTTTTGAAACGTTTGGGTGGCCCTGAAAAGGGCCGGGGTTTTGTTATGATGGGCTCTATGCAGATTTGCTGGCAGTCTTCTTGGGCAGGAGTACGGCGTGGATGTTGGGCAGCACACCTCCCTGGGCGATGGTCACGCCAGACAGAAGCTTGTTCAGCTCCTCGTCGTTGCGGACGGCCAGCTGAAGGTGACGGGGGATGATCCTGGTCTTCTTGTTGTCACGGGCAGCGTTGCCGGCCAACTCGAGGATCTCAGCGGTCAGGTACTCCAGCACGGCGGCCAGGTAGACTGGGGCGCCGGCACCGACACGCTCGGCATAGTTGCCCTTGCGCAGGAAACGGTGCACACGGCCGACAGGGAACTGAAGCCCCGCACGGGATGAACGGCTCTTCGCCTTCGCACGGGCCTTGCCTCCTTTACCTCTTCCAGACATTTTCAACACGTATGTTTACGTACTTTGTCAGATCAAAATGCTGTACCTCTAAAATACGTCGTGCTCCTTTTTATAATAGTCCGATGGATTAACATTGTTAACCAATGGAGTGTCATTATTCTTAAACAGATGCTTTCGATCACGTCCGAAACATTGTAGCGAATTATTGAACAGTCCCTACCACGATGTAGGGGTTCCAGCTCACGAGCATTAATGGTTTATCCCTATCCTATCTCACACGTGGTTGGTGTAATATCTACTCGCTGATTGGTCAACAGTAAAATATCGTCTCCTATTGGTTGGCTCTTGAAACCTCACATCTGATTGGTAATGTGTTGAGATTGGTTGCTACCTCGCCGAGGTCCGAAAATTCGATACATATTCCAGCTTTGACCCTCTACCGGCATCTGATCAACTACAGAATCACTATGTCTGGACGTGGCAAAGGAGGCAAGGGACTCGGAAAGGGAGGCGCTAAGCGTCATCGTAAGGTGTTGCGTGACAACATCCAGGGCATCACCAAGCCCGCCATCCGTCGTCTGGCCCGCCGTGGTGGTGTCAAGCGTATCTCTGGTCTCATCTACGAGGAGACCCGTGGCGTCCTCAAGGTCTTCCTGGAGAACGTTATCCGTGATGCCGTCACCTACACCGAGCACGCTAAGCGCAAGACCGTCACCGCCATGGATGTGGTCTACGCTCTGAAACGCCAGGGCCGCACTCTGTACGGCTTCGGCGGCTAGACTACCTGACTCGCAAGAAAGAAAGAACCCGGCCCTTTTCAGGGCCACCCACATCCCCCAAAAGAACTGTATTGTTAACACAACTTTAGTGTATTGTGAGGCCACCAACTTAAGAATAAATACCGGTCTGCAAACGCTATAGTAAGCCTGCCTAAACGGCCCCTACACCTTAATCACTATAATTAAGTTTTTATGGAAAACGCCGAACTGACACTTTGATCTTGTGACCGCTGTAGCTGAGATATAACATTGCAGTAATTATGCAAGAAAGAATTGCCTCAGATTGTGATCGCTGGAGATGCCTGTAACCAGGCTTTTGTAGACTACGTAGGTTATTGGACCAAAAGTTTGAAATCTGTATTCCTCTGGTCGACATATTTGGCGTACATTAAAGCCTTTTTTGTGCATTCATACCTCTATGGGCTGGGTACAGGTCGTCAATGATTATGAAATTTTATGATGATAATAGTAATCTTTATTGCATGTTCATGCCAGTAGGCTGAATGTGTCTCTATATAGGACACATCACAATACTATCGCTAATCTAGCGCCTTGCAATTAATAGTGATAGTAGCCCATGGCTACTTCCCCTCAGCCAATGAGGAGCCCCCATTTTCTGTTGATATATCCACTTAGCAGACATATAACACATGACAATTGGAACATTTTTAGTAGAGTAGAATAGCGTAGAGTAGCTAGAAGGCTTGATATGCTTCGTTTCTTCCCCACCAGCCTCTGCTGGGGGAGTACGAGTATATCATGCTCAGATGCTGTCGATTTGGCCGATTTCAACATTATACGTGATGTACATTGTATATATGGCAAAGGAGGAACGGAACCTCTTTGATATGATTATACATTTGTACTAGTATTTTCCCAACAAACTCCAAGTTTTGTTCCTGAACTTCCTTGGTTCCTGGTCTGTTATTCTACTGCAATTCACGAGGGGGCGCTTTTGATCCATGATCTTAGCATCCATCATGGCGACTTCTCAGGCTCTGTTGGACGCCCGTTTGAGGCACTTGACATGGTCACGTAAAAAAAAGATTAAAAAATTGCGGTGGGCTAAATCAGGCTGTCAAAGGTGTCCTCATAATCCCCACGAGTTGTTCTATCTGCCTTGTGAATCTCAAGCGATGGACTTTTACGAGAAAGTATATATTTGATGTCAAAGTTGACCGATTTTCGACAGCTTTTTCTTATGGTTTCGCCATTGTTTTCAGGTCGAAATACGCACCGTATGGGGGTTTCGGGGTGTCCGCTTAGTGGGCGAGGTTCAACTGTTTCCGGGTCACGCTATACCGTTGCGGCAGTCACTCGGGACCTCACTCGGTAGTGTACACAAGTACTTTTGATGGTGCTGTCAGCGTTTTATCATGTTACGTCAAGTAATATTGAAATGTCTTTGAAGTATAAGACAGCACTATGATCTGTAAGGTGTTATTCCAATAGGTTGCGTCGTGGGTAAAGTGACCTGTAGGTAACGTTACCCGACAAAGGCTTTTTGCATCTGACTGTTAACTGTTGAAGATATTAGATACATTGCTCGCGCCTGACTGAGGGATTAACTAAGATTAGAACAGTATATAGCTAATTAATAGCGAAAAACGTGTTCAGAAGAGAAACTGTGCCAATTTGAATGACACAAAAAATAGCGCCGTAAGAATTGTAACGTTATATAGCTAACTTGTAGCGGAAAACGTGTTCAGAAGACAAACTGTGTCAATTTGAATGACACACCTAAAGAACCGTTGTGCGCTGCTTTAAGTGTATAAAGCTAACTAATAGCTAAAAACGTGTTCAGAAGAGAAACTGTGTCAATTTGAATGACAGACTTACAGAACAGTAAGAACTATAACGTTATGTAGCTACATGTAATAGCGCAAAACGTGTTCAGAAGAGAAACTGTGTCAATTTGAATGACACACTTGCAGATAGCGCAATAAGAAATGTACATAGCTAACTCATAGCGGAAAAAGCGTTCAGGAGACAAACTGTGTCAATTTGAATGACACACTTGCAGATAGCGCAATAAGAAATGTATATAGCAAACTAATAGCGGAAAAAGTGTTCAGGAGACAAACTGTGTCAATTTGAATGACACACTTGCAGATAGCGCAATAAGAACTGTATATAGCAAACTAATAGCGGAAAAAGTGTTCAGGAGACGAACTGTGTCAATTTGAATGATACACTTACAGGTAGCGCAATAAGAAATGTATATAGATAACTCATAGCGAAGTGTAACGTGATCAGAAGACAAACTGTGTCAATTTGAATGACACACTTGCAGATAGCGCAATAAGAACTGTATATAGCAAACTAATAGCGGAAAAAGTGTTCAGAAGACAAACTGTGTCAATTTGAATGACACACTTGCAGATAGCGCAATAAGAAATGTATACAGCAAACTAATAGCGGAAAAAGTGTTCAGAAGACAAACTGTGTAAATTTGAATGACACACTTACAGATAGCGCAATAAGAAATGTATATAGCGAAGTGTAACGTGATCAGGAGACAAACTGTGTCAATTTGAATGACACACTTGCAGATAGCGCAATAAGAACTGTATATAGCAACCTAATAGCGGAAAAAGTGTTCAGGAGACAAACTGTGTCAATTTGAATGACACACTTGAAGATAGCGCAATAAGAAATGTATATAGCAAACTAATAGCGGAAAAAGTGTTCAGAAGACAAACTGTGTAAATTTGAATGACACACTTACAGATAGCGCAATAAGAAATGTATATAATAGCTAACTCATAGCGAAGTGTAACGTGATCAGGAGACAAACTGTGTCAATTTGAATGACACACTTGCAGATAGCGCAATAAGAACTGTATATAGCAAACTAATAGCGGAAAAAGTGTTCAGGAGACGAACTGTGTCAATTTGAATGATACACTTACAGGTAGCGCAATAAGAAATGTATATAGATAACTCATAGCGAAGTGTAACGTGATCAGAAGACAAACTGTGTCAATTTGAATGACACACTTGCAGATAGCGCAATAAGAACTGTATATAGCAAACTAATAGCGGAAAAAGTGTTCAGGAGACAAACTGTGTCAATTTGAATGACACACTTGCAGATAGCGCAATAAGAACTGTATATAGCAAACTAATAGCGGAAAAAGTGTTCAGTTGACAAACTGTGTCAATTTGAATGACACACTTGCAGATAGCGCAATAAGAACTGTATATAGCAAACTAATAGCGGAAAAAGTGTTCAGTTGACAAACTGTGTCAATTTGAATGACACACTTGCAGATAGCGCAATAAGAACTGTATATAGCAAACTAATAGCGGAAAAAGTGTTCAGGAGACAAACTGTGTCAATTGAATGACACATTTATAGAACACCGATGTATGTAAGAATTGTATATATCAAACTTAAAGCAAAAAACGTGTTCAGAAGACTACCTGTGCCAATATGACACATTAGAGAACAAAGCTGTAAGAACTGTATATAGCAAACTAATAGCGAAAAACGTGTTCAGGGGACAAACTGTGTCAATTTCAATGGTACACTTGCAGAATAGCGCCGTAAGAATTGTATATACATGTAGCTAGCTTAAAGCAGAAAGCGTGTTCAAGAGACAAACTGTGTCAATTTTAATGACACACTTACAGAATAGCGCCAAAAAACTGTATATAGCTAACTTAAAGCATAAAGTGAGTTCAGAAGACTACCTGTGTCGATTTGAATGACACACCTATAGAATTAGCACTGTTACAACATGTATATATATTTAACTAACAGCGCAACGTGTTCAAGAGACAAACTGTGTCAATTTGAATGACACATTATAGAACAGTGCTGTAAGAACTTTATATAGCAAACTAATAGTGAAAAACGTGTTCAGGAGACAAGCTGTGTCAATTTGAATGACACACTTACGGAATAGCGCCGTTAAAACAGTATATAACTAACTTAAAGCGAAAAGTGTATTCAGTAGACTACCTGTGTCAATTTGAATGACAGATTTATAGAAAAGTGCTGTAAGAACTGTATATAGCGGAAAACGTGTTCAGGGGACAAACTGTGTCAATTTGCATGACATACTCACATTATAGCGCCGTAAAAACAGTACATAGCTAACCAATTTAAAAAAAAAGTGTTTAGGATACAAAATGTGTCTATGTGAATGACACATTCATAGAACAGCGAGGTAAATTTATTTTGACGAAAGCTTGCTCTAACAAAAACTTTTTCAATCGGATGATCATACTATTTAATTATCGCTTTACTTTACTTGTGTGTCATATGAATTGACACAGTTGCTCTCCTAACGAAGTTTTCTGTTGTAAAATGGTTATATGCAGTTCTTACAGCGCTTAAGCTTTTCTTTAGGTGTGTCATACAAATTGACACAGTTTTGTGTCCTGAACACATTAGCCGTTAAGATTTAGTCATACATTTGTATACTATACGTTCGGCGCTATTCTACAAATGTGTCGAAACAAATCGACACAACTGTGCCTTTGACTACGTTTTCAGCAATAAAGTTGTTAGGTACAGCCCAAAGTACACTTTTTACCAGTGTGTCATATAAATTGACACAAATTCTTTACTGTCCAACTTTTTCCGTGATCAATTTTACACACGTTAAACAGCGCTTTTCTAATTGTGGGTGATATAGATTGACACAGTTGTCCCACGGAAAAACGTTTTCCATTTTTAAGACACGGTTCAAACATCGCTTACAAAGGTGTCAGACAAATTCACACAATTTCCCTCCTGAAAAAGTCGTCCGCCATCAAGACAATTTTACACTGATTTCACATCGTGTTTCATAGTGTGTCGTATGAAATAACAGTTGTCCTCCTGACAAGGTTTTCTGTCATTTGATACAGTTGTCGTCCTGACCGTGAGGGTTTTCCGTTTTGTGAAATTTTAATAAGTTTTAAAAAACTTGTTAATTGACACAGTTGTCGTCCCGACCAAGTCTTCCATCAGTTTAATACTGTTTAATCATCGCACTAGTGTGCCATACTATCCGTGACAGTTGTCCACCAAAGTTTCCGTCATGAGGCAGTTTTATACTGTTTAACACTCGGTTATTAATTGCAAAGCCGTCCTCCTGACAAAGTTTTCTGTTATAAACTATTGTGTCAATTAATGTGACAAACTAGCAAACTGAATAGATATACCTAAATCGTATAATCATTCGATTGAAAAAGTTTTCGGCAGAGCGAGTTTTCCGTCATAAGATAGTTATTATGTGTTTCAAAAGTGTGTCATACGCTCGTATGATTGACACAGTTTTCAGCTCAGACAGCGCAGTACTAGATTTGACAGTTTACTTGAACAAGTTAGTATTTCAGTTACTTTAAACCCTACCATGGTCCAAACTCCAGTAATCAGTTGTTAATTGATATGAAACCGCATCTAAAGTCATATATATATACGAAGGAACGCCATTTAGTAAGAAGGGACCTTAGAACTTGTCTGACACACTTGCAGAAAAGCGCTGCCTGAACCGCGCTATTATGTAAGTGTGTCATTCATATTGACACAGTTTGACTTCTGAACACGCATTAATATTCCGCTTTAAGTTAGCTATATACAGTTCTTACGACGCCATTATATAAGTGTGTCATTCAAATTGACACAGTTTGTCTCCTGAACACGTATTTTGCTATTAGTTAGCTATATACAGTTCTTACGGCGCTATTATGTAAGTGTGTCATTCAAAGTGACACAGTTTGTCTCCTGAATACGTTTTCGGTATTAGTTTGTTATATACAGTTATTTGGGCGCTGTCTACAAGTGTGTCATTCAAATTGACACAGTTTGACATTTGAACACGAATTCTGCTTTAAGTTAACTATATACAGTTCTTACAGCGCTATTCTATAATGCATTGTGTCATTCAAATTGACACAGTTTGTCTCCTGAACATGTTTTTCGCTCCTATATATAGTTAGCTATATACAGTTCTTACGGCACTATCATGTAAGTGTGTCATTCAAATTGACACAGTTTGACTCCTGAACACGTTTTCCGCTATTAGTTAGCTATATACAGTTCTTTTAGCTTTGTTCTATAAGTGTGTCATTCAAATTGACACAGTTTGACATTTGAACACGCATTCCGCTTTAAGTTACCTATATACAGTTCTTACAGCGCTATTCTATAATGCATTGTGTCATTCAAATTGACACAGTTTGTCTTCTGAACACGTTTTTCGCTATTAGTTAGCTATATACAATCCTTACGGCACCATTATGTAAGTGTGTCATTCAAATTGACACAGTTGGACTCCTGAACACGTTTTTCGCTATTAGTTAGCTATATACATTTCTTTCAGCTTTGTTCTACAAGTGTGTCATTCAAAGTGACACAGTTGGACTCCTGAACACGCATTGCACTTTAAGTTACCTATATACAGTTTTTTTACAGCGCTGTTCTATGAATGCATCATTCAAATGACACAGTTTGTCTCCTGAACACGTTTTTCGCTATTAGTTAGCTGTATACAGTTCATTCAGCTTTGTTCTATGAGTGTGTTATTCAAATTGACACAGTTTGTCTCCTGAATACGTTTTCGCTATTAGTTTGCTATATACAGTTCTTTGAGCGCTGTCTACAAGTGTGTCATTCAAATTGACCCAGATTGACATTTGAACACGCATTCCACTTCAAGTTAACTATATACAGTTCTTACAGCGCTATTCTATAATGCATTGTGTCATTCAAATTGGCACAGTTTGTCTCTTGAACATGTTTTTCGCTCCTAGTTAGCTATATACAGTTCTTACGGCACTATCATGTAAGTGTGTCATTCAAATTGACACAGTTTGACTCCTGAACACGTTTTCCGCTATTAGTTAGCTATATACAGTTCTTTTAGCTTTGTTCTATAAGTGTGTCATTCAAATTGGCACAGTTTGACACCTGAATACGTTTTCCGCGATTACTTAATAGCTATATACAGGTCTAACATCGCTGTTCTATAAATGTGTCATTCAAAGTGACACATTTTGTCTCCTGAACACGTTTCTCGCTATTTGTTAGCTACATACAGTTCTTACGGCGCTATTATGTAAGTGCGCCATTCAAATTGACATAGTTTGTCTCCTAAACACGTTTATCGCTATTAGTTAAGCTACATACAGTTCTTACGGCGCTATTATGTAAGTGTGTCATTCAAATTGACACAGTTTGTCTCCCCAAGGAGGTCTCCCGAACACGTTTTCCGCTATTATTTCCCTGTATACACTTCTTTCTATAAATGCGTTATTCAAATTAACACAGTTTGTCTCCTGATGTCTACGAGAATGCCAGTTAGTTCGTTCGGAAGGGACCTTACAACGGGTTTACGGAAAAGGCTGGGCTGTCTACCTGGGCTGTCTAGCTGGGCTGTCTAGCTGGGCTGGCTATCACGTCAGGCTACTTGGACCTACGAAAGCCTATTGGGACAAAAGCTGTTTTGCAGTAGGGGTTCTTTGTGCTCAATGAAGAAGCTATGTGTGAAGGAACTGTATGTGAATGGGCTGTATGTGAAGGAGCTGTGTTTGAAGGAGCTGTGTGTGAAGGGGCTTTGTGTGAAGCAATTGTGTGTGTTACATAACTCAGAGGTTCTGGGTTCAAAACAGTTGATATGCCACCAATCTTGTGCCCTTGGGAAGGGCTATTAACACGACTTATTGTCGATCCTAATGTATGGGCGCAGAAGCCTGAACCCTGACAGCCACTAAAGAACG